>NC_048223.1:81604725-81656970 GCF_002007445.2 Ailuropoda melanoleuca
GCCCTCCAGGCTGCTAACTCTCTCTCCTCCACACCTTTGCTTTGCTATCAGATTTTCTGTTGTCCTCACCGCCCAGCAGAGAGCTGGGCGCAAAATAGGTGTTTTAAAAATACGTACTGGATTTAATGGAAGGCCAGGAAAAGCAGCAGCCCCAGGGGTCCATCAGGAAGGCCTGCCACAGGAGCCGGCAAGGCTCCCCTAGCATCAGCCGGGCGTGCGAGCTGGATCTGACAAATGCAGCATCGGGAATGTGGAAGCATGTGAGGAGGGGTGCTGACAGCTCCTAAGCCAAGTGCTGAACAAACGTTGTTCTATAGCCATTGAATATTTCAGTATAACTCTGGTGTAAGAATTACAGCCCCGGATTTCAGCTATTCCCAGGAGGGCTGGGAGCAGAGAGCATGCCAACAGGGAAAATCCCTGTGAGACTCCCCGGATATGTTTGTTGTATAGTTTGCATGTGTCTGCAGCCTTCCTCTCTTTCTTCCACAAACACTGCCTGCCTGCCATCTCTTTGCCAGGCACAGCGCTGGGAATGGGGCGGGGCTGGGGGCTCAGATGAAGACCAGAGGCCCGAACTTTCAAAGCTCTCACCTTCTCGTGGGCAGGTTGGACTAGCAAGCAGGCGGGAGTGGAGGGGCAGGAGAGGCTGCCAGGCTGGGATAAGAGCCCACAGATGGGGAACCCAAGTGAGATAAGGCGGGTCAGGAGAGCTTCTAGGAGAAGGGGCACTGGGGCTGAGTCCTTCAGGATAAGTCGGAGTTTGCCGAGTAGAGGTGGAGGGAAGGGACTGAGAGGAATTTCACGCATCAAGAGCAGCGTTGGGGTGTTGAGAAATCTGCAGGAAGTTCAACAAGGCCAAAGCCAAAGGCCATGTGAGAGGTTTTATGTGCTGAGATCAGGAATTTAGACATTGCCCTGGGGTTCCAAGAGAGCAGTGAGCACTCAGGTCACAGAGGGAGTCAAAGCCAGACCTGGACCTTGAACTATGTGTCTGCTCTGCAACTCTTTCTTGTCTTGTCTTCGAGATGGCAGCTCAGAGCCTAGCTTCCTTTTTGTGCAGCCACTACCCTAAAAAGAGGCGGAATTCCTCTCCTCATTGACTCGGGGTGGCCTGTGGCTTCTCTGACCAATGGAATGAAAGGGACGGGAAGCTATGCCAGGGGACACTTTCAAGAGAACCAGAAGTTTCCACTTCCTTCTTGGTACACTTGCTCAGAGGGAAGCCAGCCACCCCATAAGAAGTCCGCTGGCCCTGAGATTGCCCCGCGCTGGGGAAGCCCATGCCAGCAGCATAAGGAGATCTTGTAGGGAAAGCATCATGGCAGGCGGAACCGCAGCTCGAGCGCAGACCTAAAAGCCAAGGAGCCATCTTGGACAGTCTAACCCCAGAAAACCTCACGGGGGCCCCAGGCAATTGGCTCTACTCACCTTGTCACGACTCCACCTGCTGAAGCCCTAGACAGGGAGGACAGACAGGAATTCCTGCTGTGCCCTGGCAGGATTCCTGGCCCAAAAGATCATGAAAATAGCAAAATGGGTGTGGTTTTACGTCTTATGTTCTAAGTTGCAGAGTGGTTTGTTATCTGCAGTAGATAACTGGATTGCCAACCCGGCTAGGACCGGGAATGTGCTCAGCGGCAAGTAACGCAAACCCGTCTTCAATGGTTTAAATAAACAACTAGAGAGCATTTCCTTGTACACACACACAGAGCAAAAACAAAAAGCAGAGGAAGGTGGCTACTTAAAGTCTCTATGGAATCAAAGCCAGCATCTTTAAAATTCTCTTGGCTTTTCCCTCAAGGTGACAAGACAGCTGCTGCAGCGCCAGAGATGATGTTCTAATTCCCAACAGGATGAAAGCAGAAAGGGAAAGGGGCTAAACCAGCCATCTTAGCCCCTTTTTATTGAGAGAGCCAAAGCTTTCCCAGAATGTCACCGGCAGACTTCAGCTCAGGGCTCTTTGGACTTAGGTCATATGGCCTCTCCCAGCTGCAAAAGAGGCAAAGAGAGAGAGAGAGAGTAATGGGACCATTCTTAGTGGCATAGACTATGATCCATTTACACTGCCCCCCCAAACAAAATCGGGGCTCCATTAAGCTAAGGGAAGGGAGAACAAATATTGGATAGGCAGGTAGCCAAGTTTGTATTATCAAGTGACTTCTTTTTCTTTAACTGCTTTATTGAGGTTTAATTGACATGCAATAAACTATATGCTGTATTTAAGGTGTGTGATTTGATAAGCTCTGACATATGTTTAACTCATGAAGCCATTACCGCAATCAAGACCGCAAACGTATCCATCGTCCCCAGAGTTTTCCTGGGCCCCCTTTCAATTCCTCCCTCCTGTCCCTTGACTCTGTCCCTAGGAAACCAACGCTGTGCTTTCTATCAGTGTAGATCGGCTTCCCATGTCTACGGCTCACACAACTGGGTCACACAGCATGTGCTCTTTTGTCTGGCTTCTCTCACTCAGCACATTTATTTGGAGATTCCCCTGTGTTTTTGTGTGTATCAGTCGTTCATTCCTTTTTATTGATGAGTAGTATTTCATTGTATGGCCCTGCTGCACATCCACCATTCACTGATCGAGGGATATTTGCACTGGGGGTTATTAAAAAGAACGCTGCTGTGAAAGCTGACATGTTCAGGGCTCTGTATGGACATACACTTTTTTTTTCTTGGGTTGATAACTAGAAGTGGACTGGCTGGATCATATGACAGGTGTATGTTTCCATTTTCTTGTTACGCTGCCAGACTGTTTCCCAAAGTGGTTGTGGCACTTTACAACCCCACAGTGTATTCCGCAAGCATGTAAGAACTTAGCTCCTTGCAGCTTTGCCAACCAACCCTTGGTGTGGTGGCTGTTCCCCAGTGTCTTAATTTCCTGAAAGGGCTTTAGTCTGGGCCACATTTGAAGAAATCTTTTGCTGTCCCAGTGCCGTAAAAACACCGAAGAAAGGAGAAGAAACAAATGCGTTTCAAAAAATTAACTTCCACGTGCAAAGCACTTTCATGTACATGATCTCATTTCATCCTAGATCCAATGGGTGATGGTTATTCCTTCTGCCCCCACCTTAAAAATGAGGAACAGGCTCTGAGTGGCCTGTGGTCATGCCTCTAGGTCTGTCCCACTCGAGAGCCCTTTCTTCTCTCCTTTTCTTTCTGGGACTTGGACCCACTCCATCTCTGAAGATGACTTCCTTCTGGAAGGTGAAAGGGAGGTGGCCATCAGAATACAGCAGTGGAAGGAGAGCTGGATTTGGGATAGGAGGCTCCCCCAAATGAACATCAGAAGCAGACCAGGATGGAGGTTGGGAATGACTTCCCAAAGCATGTGAATGTTAATCCAACTTTCCAGTAAGCAGGAAGGAAAGGTGAGAAATCAAATTCAAGAAGTAGAAACCATATGGCAAATCCCCAGAGGCATGGAACATCACCCTTAATTGGAGGACTAAGGAATATGTTCAAGGAAACCCACAATTGGAGGAATAAGAGCAAAGGTGCACACAGGCAGGTCAAGAGGTGATGTGTGAGAGGCTGGCAAGATCCAGGGCATGAGGATCATGGGAGAAGCCAGGATAGCTGCCCTTGATCCTAAAAGTCCCAAGAAGCCATCAAAGATGGTAAGCAGATGAATGAAACAATGGGCCTATGATTTAGAAGATTCCCTGGAGAGGATATACCGGAAAGGGCTCTCTTAGAACAGGGAGACATGGAGTGGGACATTTCAAATGTCAAGGGTTGAACAGAGAATGACAGCATCCAGAATGACAGTGCCCATGGGACTCCCAAGAGGACACATCTAGAAAGCAGGAATGGAAGTCTGCCCTGAGCTGCATATAAAGTGTGTGTGTGGGGGGGTCCTCAACATGTGAGTGGTCACTTACGCCACATAGGTGGGTGAGGTCACCAAGAACCTTGCCTAAAACTGGCATGTATTAAGTAAGCAGAGGAAGAGATGTCTGTGGTCACTGGGAAGAGATGGTCAGGAAATAGGAGGCAGGACCGAAGAGGAGTGTCAGGGAAAGAGAGGGCGGAGTGAGTGTCAGCAAGGACAGAAGGAATGGTCAACGCTGGCCAAAGCTACAGTCAGGAGAGGCTAGCACAGGCAAGTGCCCTTGGCCTTGGCTTTGAGGAAGGTCACAGAGGGCCTCAACAGGAGCAGTGTAAGTGTGTCATCAAGGTGAGAGCCAGGTGTGGTCCCTGAGGAGCAATCCTGTGGTCTGGATGCAGGGAACGCACTCCCAGGAAGACTTAGAAAATAAAGATATCACTCATCTGCTAGAGGAGGGTGTTAGGCAAGGAGACTTCAAGATGGAAAAAACTGGAGAATGGGTATAAGCCGTTAGGAAAGACAAATGTGCAAAAGGAGTTGGAAAAAACAGGATGCAGAGAGAAGCACGGAGCAGGGTTCTAGAGAACCAGGGGAGGGGTGAGCCCCAAGGCAGAAGTGGCAGGATCAAGGTGAATGGGAGGGAAAAGGGAGAGGATTGTGATGGAAATACATTTGTACAGAGTTGGGCAAAAAGTAAAGAAATTAAGTAGATAAACCATTAGCTAACCTAATCAAGAAAAAAAGCACAATGACTCATAATTAGAAATGAGGATGAAGAAATAACCACGTACAGAGGACATTAAAAGAATTATAACAGATTACTCAGTCTGATGCTTTGAAAATAAATGTGAACATATGGACAAAATGGGTGATTTTCTAGAAACATAAATGATGAAAACTAACCTCAGAAAAGATAGGAAATCTAAACAGTCCAATTACCAGAGAAGAAATTGAGAATGTTGTCAAAGGGCCACTATCCATTAAAGTACTAGACCTAGACAGTTTCCCAGGTAAAATCTATCACCACTTCAAGAAGCAGATCACTGCAATACCATATAAGCTTCTCCTGCACATTGTAAGGAGGCGGGGGGGACTTTAAAATAAATCTAAGAATCCAGTGTAGCAGGGAAAACAAAATCCCTCAAAAATAGAACAACAACAAAACACAATCCTATCTTTAAGGCAGTATAAATGCAAAATCCTAAATAAAAACCAGCAAGTAGAACACAGATGCATTTTAGAAGGATAATATGCCACCACCCCGTGGGGTTTATTGGGTAAGGCAAGGATGGTTCTCTATGAAGCAATTAATTAATATACTTCATAATATCAAAATATCAATAGAAAACCATTCCTTCTTCATATATCCTAGAAGGTAATTGGTAAAAATTCAACTCTGATTCTTGATGTAAAACTCTTAAGAAAATAGGACATTCAGAATTTCCTTAATATGAATTGAGATAGTATTCCTAAGTCAGGTCAAAGTCAGATCATTTCTGATGGCAAGCCACTAGAATCCTTCCCATGAGAATCAGGAACGAGCAAAGAACAATGTTGCAATTCTCAGCATTGGGCAAGTCTTCACCCTTCCCTATACCCCTGTCATTCACCATGTGATTTCGCAGCTTCTTTTAAAGACAGGGGTCTTCCCCACCCCACTGATATTTTTAGCTTGACCGTGGGATTTGTTTTGGCCGGTGGAAAGTGGGCAGAAGTGACAGAGTGCCAGATCTGAGCAATGACTCAAGAATCATCATGTGTTTTTATGGACCACACTTGCATTTCCATCACCACCATAGGAGAGGATGCCACGGTTTGCCAGATGGTCAGGGAGGATGAGAGACACATGGAGCAGACCTGGAGCCAACCTGCAGTCTGCAGCCAGCCAGTTAAGCCCCATCTGGATCAGTGCACCTGCAGCTGACCTGCAGACACGTGAACTAGGAAAATGATTGTTTTCAACCACTGAGCTTTGAGCAGTGTGCTATGTGGCATTATTGTAACAACAATTACCTGATACATTACCCACTATTACAACTCTTGTTAAACATTGTTGTTGACCTACTAGCCAATGCAACTAAATAAGAGAAAGAATTAGGAGGTGGAGTTTGAAAAGAGGATGCAAAATTATCATCATTTATCCATCATCTGATTGTACACTTTTAAAACACAGGAGAAAGACCCAGCTTCTTAAAAAGCTGTTAAAAACAATAAAAGACTATAGTAAGAATTAATATATACAAAAATGAACAGCTTTCCTATCTAAAATAACCAATTAGAAAGTTAAATGAAGGGAAAATCCCATTTACAGTAATAATAAAAAGATAAAATACCAGAAAAATACTTAACACAAAATGTGGCTAATCCAAAGGGGGAAAAAAAAGTTCAAACTCTACTGGAGGACATAAAGGAAGACTTCAATAAATGAAAATACACCCTGTTCTTGGGTTGGAAGAGTCATGTTGTAAAGATTCCAATTCTCGCTAAATAAACCTATATTAGTGTGATCCCAAAATACCAACAGCTAGCATACAGACACATGATCCAGGCTCTGCCAACTGGATGCCCCCACATGAGACTTGGGTTAGGAGAGACCAATGGGAATGCAGGTCCTGCAGGCAATGTGAATTGATGGGGAAGGTGGCAGAGACCCCAGGCTTGGAGTTGGGGCAGGGGGGCTAGTGCCATCAGGGAAGGCTTCTCATTTGTGCCCAGCAGCAACCCCCAGGGAGGCGGGTGCAGGCTTCCTGGCTACATGGCCACCAGGTCTAATTCTCTGGCCTTCCTGGAGAGCCACCTGGTAGTCTTTAAAATTCATTTTCTGCTCCAATTGTCACAGTAGTTTTCATTGTTTGCAACTTGAAATCCTAGCTGATATACAGACTACATGAACAGAATACAAGGTTCAGGAATAAACTATATACAACTTGAGGAAGTATCAGTCATGAGAGTGAGCGTTTATTGAGCACCTACTCTGTGCCAGGCACTATTCCACGTACTTGTAATCATCTTGTTAGCCCATACAACAACACTAAGTTATTATGCTCATTTTACAAATCTGGTAACCAAGGTACGTCGACATTTCTGCAACTCATATATAATAAAGTTGACACTTTAGTTCATTAGGAGAAAGAAGCATCACTCAATAAATAATTTGAGGCTAGCTAGCCATCTGGAAAAATAATGTCGGTCTCTACTCCTTACACTAAAATTAACTCCACGTAAATCAAAGGAGAAAGAAAAAATTAAGCAATAAAAGAAAATATGAGAAAATGTTTTAAAATGTTGGAGTAGAGATGGCTTTTCTAAGACAGGCACAAAATTCAGAAGTCATTAAAATACTGATAATGGTTTTACGTGTACACCAGATATTTCATCCTGGCAAGTGAAGGGAGTGGAGACAAACCCAGATTATAATAGTTGCAACCAAGATGACAACGGGTTAATGTATGCAAAGAAATCTTGTAAATCAATAAGAAAGACAACAATTCAAAGTAGAGAAAGGACAAGGGTATTAACATTTCACAGAAAAAATATATGAATAACTTTTAATCCCTCATACTTCTACATATGAAGAGTAAAACAACAATGTGCCAAATGTGTCACTTATCAAACTGATAAAGACTGAAAAGCTTGATAATGTGTATTGCTGAACAGCGCATGAGGAAGTGGGCGTGTCCCACTGTTATGGAGTAATTGACGTGTGAGGAAATTTTTCCAGTGTTTTAAAATTTGCATACCTTTAGAACCTGCAATTTACATGTAGAAATTTATCCTGTAGACACACATGTGCATGGACATAAATACACTTATACATAAAGTCTGTGGGAACATCATTTATAACAGCCAAAGCCTGGAAAACAACCTAAATGTCCATCAGTAGGGATCTTGGTTAAACAACTAACAGATCACGGTGTACAATAATGATAAGAGGCATTGTCTTTAAGATTAAGTCATTTTTTAAAAACCAAGGTGCCCAGCACTGTACCAACTAGATGCTGTGTATCCAGTAGAACTTTCTGTGATGATGGAAGTGTCCTAGACCTGTGCTGTCTCGCAGGGGAGCCACCAGCCCTGTGCAGCTAGCCGTGCTTGATGCATGGTGGTGTGACTGAGGAACTGAATTTCTAATCTTGATTTTGATTGATATCAATCTCAATTGAAATAGGCACATGTGACTCTGACGTCGAATAATGCAGGCTAGAACACGCTCACATGTATGCATATGGACAGTTAGTATTTCTGACTAATCTATAGACACTTCTTATAGTCATTGCCCCTGCCGAGGAGAACTGGGGAATCAGGTGTCTCTGGGGACAAGAAGAGTCCTTTGTCCATTTGTATTTTTAGTATTTGACTTGTTTACCATGTGTATAATGACATATTCAATATTAAACTAATTAATAAAAGTTCAAACAGAAAAGGAGAGGAAGTGCTTGAGTTGAGCGAACCTTGGTGTTTTTCCTTGAAATGAGGTAGGAGTCGCCCATGAAGGAACCTGGAGGGCTTGTGGACCATAGAGCTCCTGGAGAGACTCAGGTGTGCGGGTGAGAGGTTGAGGGGCAGGGGAGGGGCTGAGTAACCACAAATGAAGGAGTCCTGGGCTGTGGGAAGCATCCTGTCACAGTTGGAGGCCAGCACTCATGAGGGACGGAAGCCATACAGCTGAATGATTTTTGACAGTGGTCCGAGTGTAGACACTAAGTCAAACAATTAGATCATTCCCAAGACACATGAAAACAGAAGAGCGGAGGAGGAAAGGATGAATGGGATTTGGAGATATGAAAGAGGTAGACTCAACTGAATCTGGCAGCTAGCCTGATATGGGGACTGAGTGACCGGGACAAGTTAGGAGGGCTCTCGGCTCTTGACTCGTATGACTGAACCGATACGGGGGCCCCTGGGGAAATAAGGTTTACAGGAGGAGCAGGCTTGGGAGGCAAGGTTCGTTAAGTTCAGAGTTGGCAGGTTGATCCAGGTGGAAGTTTCTAGAAGCCTCCAGATAGGTCTGAAGCTCAGCAAGGAGGACTAGGCTAGAGAGATCTATTTGAGAGACAGCCAGAGATGAGTGGATGAGTGATCACCGAAGCCAAGAGAACTGGCAGACTCAACCGGGAGGAGGTGCAGTGAGAGACCGTGCTGAGAGCACAGGGGCTAAAGCAAAGGGAAGACAAGCTGGCTAAGGACACTGAGAATGAGCACGGGGCGGGGGGTGGGCGGGGGGAGGCAGGAGGGAGAACCAGGGAGAAGGGCCAGGGAGAGGCAGTTTCAAGAAGCAGGAAATGGTCTACAAGGTCAGATGCCACGGAGAGGTCAGGGAAGGTGGGGCCCTGAAAAGCCCATTGCACTTGGCAATTAGGAGGTCATTTGGTGGCCGCGGTGAGAGCAATTTCAGGGAAGTAGTAATGAGAGGGAACACAGGATTCCAGCAGGTTGAGGGGTTAATGGGAGAGGAGAGTGGAGATGGTGAGGGGAGGCTCTTGTCCCATCGGGGCACTTGGCTGTGAAAGGAACCAGACAAAGGAGCGGTATCTAGAGGGCCAGCTGAGTGGAGGGCTGCTAGTTTCTATGTTTGTTTTGTCGCTTTAAGAGGAGAGGGAGCCGGATTACAGAGAGTGGCAAAGGGTCTCTAAAGAAACAGGATGTAAGGAATGAAACAAGGTCCCTTGGGGAGGCAGGAGGGGGTCGGCTCCACGATGTTCCGGAGGCCATGCTGTGATCCGGAGGCCTCTGGGAAGGAGAGGAAAGGGGGTCTGACCCACAAACCAGAGGTGGGGCAAGAGGATGGAAACTGAGTGGGTATTTTTGCTTGGTGGCCTCAGTTTTCTCAGTGACATCAGAGGTGTGGTCACGGGGATAGGGGAGGGCAAAGGGTGGTCTTAGGTACAGTAGGGTGGGGCTAAGCCCAGTAAAGATAGCTGACTTTGCTGAGGGTTCAGGTTAGACTGGGGCCATGAGCATGTGGGGGCCCAGGAGTGCAGGTGGGAAGTCTGGCCTCCCCCATCCATTCACAGCAGCCTCACACTGCTGCTGGCATTGACTCATGCCTGGCTGGGGAGAGCCCACGATGGCCAGGAGAGCAGGGGAGCATACTGGCTAATGGTGTGGGTTTAGAGTCAGACACATTGAGGCCACTCACGACTGTGCAACTTTCGGCAAATTCCTCTACCTCTCTGAACCCCAGCAGAGAAAACAATATTGATGTTTACCACTTCATAGGTAAAGCCCTTAGTCTAGATCTCGACACCCAGAATGTTCTCATTAAAGGCTATATCACAGTTAAAAGCATGAGGGTAGAGATGCTGAAGGGCCTGGAGAGAGGGGATGGAAGCAATATTCCATGGAGTCTAGGTGACATAGGAAGGGAAGACAAGGGGAGTGATGGACCAGGAGTTTGGCTTGAGGCTAAATCCACCCTACTATCTGCTATTGGAAATAAAGTTTTGTTAAACACAGCCATGCCCCTTCTTTATGCATCATCTCTGGCTGCTTTTGTGTCACAAGGACAGAGTTGAGTAATTACAACAGAGGCTGTATTGCCTGCAAAGCCCAAAATATTTATTATCTGGCCCTTTAAGAATAAGTTTGCCACCCTGCCCTAGAGGACAGGAGGGCTGGATGAACCCAAACAAACTAATAAAAAACAAAACCGGGAGGAGACCGTGAAAGGGTTGAAGCCAAAGATTGAGACTAGAGAGAGGGCTCCCGAGGTGGTGTGGGGTCGGGAAATGGGCAAGGGGAGTGGGTGTCTGTGGCACTGTCTGGATGAGGGCTCCTGGAACTCTGACCAATTCAGGAATTATTAGGCTCTTATGATAGATCGATGGATCAAAATTTAGTGGGTCAATAGATAGACCTACCCATTGTGAATATGGGCAGGGTCAAGAATAGAGACTTCAGTTACAAAACCCAGTGCCGAGAAAGTAGCCAGAAAAGGAGTCCCCAAAAGCCACCCTCCCCTTCTTTCCTATCAAAACTAAGATATTGGGGCACCTGGGTGGTTTAGTTGGTTAAACATCTGACTCTTGATTTCAGCTTAGATCATGATCTCAGGGTCGTGAGATTGAGTCCCATGTCGGGCTCCAAGATGGGCATGGAATCTGCTTGGGATTCTCTCTCCCTCTCCCTCTGCCTCTCCTCCCTTTCTCCCTCTCCCTCTCTCTCTAAAAACAAAACAAAACAAAACAAAAAAACAAAAAACCCAAAAACAAACAGACAACAACAACAACAACAACAACAAAAACACTTCAATTTTGTTCAGAATGAAAATGTACCCTACCCCTAGGGATGAATCATGATTTGTTTAGGCCAATCAAATAATCATATTCCCCTTTCACTGGCCTTTACTTTTCCAGACTGCCTTATAGCTAGAAGCAGGCACATGATGAGTTCTGGCCAATAAGACATCTCAGAAAGTCAGCTCGGGGCTTCTGGGAGAGCTTCTGCTTTTCTTATGAGAGAGATATCTACCAGTGCCGACCTCCTCCCTTTCTTGCCTTAACACAGAGCTAATGCTTGGGGCTGTGGCAGCCATTTTGTGACCACGAGGCAATAAATATGATAGCATACATGCAGTATGCTGAGGATATTGGAACGGAAAGAAAGCGTCTGGGACTTGACACCATCATTAAACACTTGTCTACCTCCAGAATGTTTAAGTGAGATACAGAAATGGCTTTATTGCTGAAAACATTTTCTTCTTTTACTCAAAAGCACTTTTAATTGAAAGAAGGAAGAGACAGAAGTTCAGAGGTAGCAGTTGGGAGCTTGGAGAATGGCATGCCATGGGGTGAGGGGGAGGGAGAGGAAGCAGATGGGGGCTGCTATCAGCAGAGGGATGTGTGAGTGCAGATGAGACGGGGAAATGGGTGATTAAGAACAGACGGGAGGAGGCTTTGGTTGCTGGGTTGAGGACTTCAGTGTTTTTCTGCAGGCAACGGGAAAAGCTCACTAAAATTTCTTTGAAATCCTTTAGATCATAATCTTGGTGTAATTAATATTTGTTAAATTCTGTACCTTCCAATGTTCTTGAGACATTTACTTTTCTGTATTTTCTTTACAAGAGAAAATAGCAATGAATTTGCATTATTTTTATGGTTTTATCTTTTTTCTCCTTATAAAAGGGAGGTCTATTTAGACAATTTAGAAAGCAGATAAGCAAAGAGAAAAAACTGTTTTAGGTCTTTGACCAGAAGGCTGATATTTCAGAGAATGAAGCAGGAGCAGAATGGGTCAATGGAGCTTGAGAGAGGAAACAAAAAGATTCGTTGTAACTCACCTTTCCTGCACCTCAGTTTTCCCATCTATAAAATGAGCATGTAGGACTGCCGCTAGAGAAGTCTCCATCCAGCCTGGTAGCTCAGGGATGCTTGAGTGAGCCGCTTTCCTGGGCTGTTAGCACACACCTTCCAGATGCCCTGCGTCATGGCGAAAGCCATGGTCGATATGTACCAGTCTTGTCCATCCATCTTCTCTGGGTTTACAGAGGGTGGCTGTTGATCCCTCACTTTACAGACGTGAATGATGGGCTTGGAGGGGATAAGGTGATGACCACAGCCCTTGGCTGTCGTGTCTCGGAGGTCAGAATCCATGTCCAGCGCTCACTTCTACTTTTCTGGAGCTGGCACCCTCTCCCTGTTCCTTCAGTTGCTTGGTAATCTGTTCCCCATAAGCTCAGGAAGGGCAGTGGGCGGGAATGAGGGTGAGTTCTGGAGGTCCGGCACCATAGTCCCCAGGACCAGGGCAGTGACTACCGCAGTCCCTCCACCCAGCGGTGCCCAGGTCATTACTGCCTGGTTTGGTTGTGTGTAAGTCCAATGACTGAAGTGGCCATCTTTCTCCACCAGGGCACCGCTGGGGACCAAAGGATTCAGGGAATAGCTCCATGTTTATGTGTCTGGTGTTCAAAATCAATGGTTTCCCTCCTTGGGACACACCCTCGGGGGCAAAATAGAGTGAATCGCTTATTAGCTTCTGCGTGCGCACCGGTGGATGACGAGCTGCTCCGAGAAACTAGTCATGCGTCGCCATGAAGCACCCTTCCCCTGTTGTGCCTGTGCCCGGAGCGTGCGCCCTATCCCCGACACCGGCGGTAGCTGGGCGCCATTCACCCCCATGGTGCCGGGCTGTCACTCACCCCTAATTACCAAGAGCAGCTTTGGTGTGGAGGCTGCCTGGGCCTTCTCCAGGAGGGAGGCATTCAGAAATGCAAGTGTGAACCTCCCAGTGTCCTCCAGAGGCGGGTGCGGTGGTTAGCGGCTCTGCCTGGCTGGGTGGGTGCGTTGATGCATGCCCAGGGGACAATCTGCTACACGTGGCCCCTCACCCTCCCACTTCCCTGGGCACGGGGCCCTTGCTCATCTACTCCAGGCCCCTTTGCCTGCCTCCCCCCACCCCCATAAAACATTCCACCCCTATCCAGAGAACCAGGGCACACCAGTGTTCTGGCAGAAATCAGTGCCAGAGGCGACATCGTGACGGGTTTAGCACTCACCACTGCAACCGTCCTCAACACTTGCTACGTCCTGACTCCCTGATGCTCACAGCACCCTCGCCAGAGAGATGCTCTTCCTGGGCCGGGGTAAAGGCAAGGACACTGGGGTGCCTGGGTGGCTCAGCTGTTAAGCTTCTGCCTTCGGCTCAGGGCGTGATCCCAGCGTTATGGGATCAAGGCCCGCATCAGGCTCCTCCGCGATGAGCCTGCTTCTTCCTCTCCCACTCCCCCTGCTTGTGTTCCCTCTCTCGCTGGCTGTCTCTCTCTCTCTGTCAAATAAATAAATAAAATCTTTTTTTAAAAAAAGACAAGGAAACTGAGGCATGGGGCAGCGGGGTGGAGGAGGTGAAGCAATTTGCATACTTAAGTGCAACCCTGGGGTTGGAGCTCAGGCCTTAGCTCGGAGCTGGAGCTCTTAAGGGCTCTACTGCTCCCACCCACGCCAGTGGTCCCTTCACCTTGGCCTCATCTTGCAGGTGGAAACGGAGACCCGAGGATCAGTCCAAGATCACCCAGCCACACAGTCCCAGAGGAGGCCCAGGTCACAGGCTGCCATCCAAGGCTACTTCCATGGCTCTCTGATGTCACTTGCTTTCTTCAAGGCTCTCTTCTTAGAGAAGCAAAACCACGCAGATGTGCAGTTAGAGTCCAGGCCTCTTCAGAGCTCTCAGGCCTCCAAACCTCCATGAGTCTCATAGGAACTGACACCCCGGGACCTCCAGCTTCACAAGACGTCAGTGACAACAAACGTGCGTGCACTTCACAGTTTAGAAGGCACTCGAATCAGTATACACCACTTAATCCTCATGACGACCCTAGTAAGTAAATCTGACCACGGTCTCTATTTTAAAGCCAGGGAAACTGAGATCTTCTCTGTGGGACAAGAACTGGTATGTCCCCACCACAGACCAAAGGCAGGCCACGTGCCGTCCCACACACCTTCTGCCCGCAGCACTGTCCCTAGCCAAGCTGCAGAAACTGCCTATGTTCTCATCCTCACAGCCCTACAAAGACTTCATAGAACTCAGATGCTTCTCAGCTTCAAGCAAGAGGATGATGAGACGCAAGTCATTGTCCCAGCCCAGCAGAGCTTGCTCAGAGCACCCTCTGCTCACCCTTCCCCAATCCTGAGAGTCTCTGGAAAGTTCCCTGAGCTCAGAGATCAGGTCTCATAGGTATTCGTATCCTCCAGAGCACTTATCTTAGGATTTGCTGATTAACACAAAAAGAAAAGAAGTAATGGAGGAAAGAAGGGAGAAGCCTTCACTAAAATTCACTGGTTCAGACCAGCCACCCAAGCTGGTAGGCACTGATGGAATTTTTATTTGTAATTATAATACCGCCAAGCAGCTGTGTGACCTTCTGCAGGTGTGCTACCCTCTCTGGGCCTCAGTGTCTCCATCCATTAAATAAGGTAGTTCGATGGGCTTTCAGGTAGACATTGTGCGGCATGTGCCTCCGTCTCCCCCTACAAGGCTGTAGATCTCACGAATCAATCCCAGCATATTTCCCACATGTCGGCAGAGAAAGGGTGTGTCCTGCGAATCTGAACCAGAGAAATGTACTTTTTCTTTTCAGTTCCCAGCACCCCAGAACACTTCCTATTGAAAGAATCCCAAAGTATCCAGGGTGCAGGGTTTCGAATCCCTCATCTTGTCCATTGGGTGGAAATTTCTCTTCCCAGATTCTAGGACAGGAGAACGGGATTTAGAATTGGCTCGAAGGAGGTTCCCATTCCGGGCTCTGAGTATGAAGCAGGTGACACGAGGACATAGGCAAGGTTGGAGATTTCTCGAGGGGGTGCAGCAGAGCTGTCAAAGACCCAGTGTGGTGACAAGTGGCCAGCAGTGGCCAGATCAGTGGCGGCCTTCCCAATGGCTTTCCTGCACTGCGGGCTGACTGTTGCCAGCCGCCAGCCTGCTTCCCATCCATTTTGCAGTCATCAAGGGGAGGACTGTGCCCCGATGGATGGGACTACAGCTTTGAAGTCAGATAGATACACGTCTGGATTCCGTTGGTGCCAATTATGGGCAACGTGCCTGCAGGTAAGTTACATACCATCACGGGATACTGTTCTCTCTTCCAGAAAGCAGGTGCAACAGCAAATGCTTCGTAAGGGCTGCTGGGGACCTCACACAAGATACTATGAGTGGCGTTCCTAGCCTGGCACCGAGGAGGGGCTGAATAAATGAGGAGGGAGGAAAAGAAGCTTCCAGAATGGGTGGCTGACTCCAGGGCCGATACGCCCAGCTGCAAGCAGCCAGAAGCGCTGTCCTGCTGTCCAGCAGCTGGGGAGGGCCCATCACAGCGGGTGTGCTCCATGCAGGGCGCTGACCTGCTTCGGGAGAACTGACCTTTCTCTCCCCGATGCGACTTCACCACCGAGTGCTTGCCCTTGCAGGACACTCCGAGGTGTAAGGGGGCCGATGTCGGGAGCCCTCGGTGAGTTAGCGGACTGGCCTCAGCGGATGCTGATTCCCCCAGATGGAGCACGGGGCTGGCTTCTGGGCTCAGGGCATGCCAGGCCGGGGGAGCAGGCGTGCCGAGAGCCTGCCCCTCCGAGGTGTGTGCCAGCGCCAGGGACCAGATGCTCCCTCCAAAACCTTCCATCAGCAATGGCATCTGCGATCCTCCCAGGCTGGTCCATCTGCCGCCAGGGCGCGAGGCTCATTTCCCAACCCAGACCCTTCTTTCTGCCACCACCCTCACCCCAGGCATTTCCTTGGGGGTCACACATTGTTGTCTTCCTCAGGCCCGTGTGGCCTCTTGCTGCATTGCCCACTCTCTGGCTGTCTCTGGTTCTGACTGGAATTTAATTGGGAGCTTGAAAAACCCCGATTGTTTGATAATTATAAGGCAGAGAAATTACCAGGCCATCAAAGGTTGCTCCCAATTGCTGTATGAATTGTCCTTCGTTATCTCTCAGGATAAAAGACCACTTGATAGAGACAAAAGCCAGCCAGCTTTTCTTTCACGGCTGCCTGACAAGAAAACGAGGGGTCGTTGTTGGCTCCAATCCATGTCTCCCCAGACAGAAACCTTGCCACTCCCCGCCCAGCACAGCGCCCTGCGGAGACCCACAGCAGGGCCCAGCAGCCTCCGGCCCGAGCCCCTCCCTGCTTGTCTCCTGACCCAGGGGCTCCCAGAGGGGAAGAGCCCCAGTTCTCAGCTGCGTGTGTAGATGTGCTTTTCCTAGAGGGCTGGAGTGTGAGTGCCCATGGGGACCCTGGGGGGTGGACAGCCAGCGCTTACGGAGGATGTCCTGTGTGCCAGGGGCCACGTCAAGGGGTTGACAGGCTTCTCTTTACAACTAGTTATGCCGGTGATTGTGTTTTTTTGTTTTGATTGTGTTTTTTTGTTTTGTTTCGTTTTTTGCATTTTGCAGCTGGGGCTCAAAGAGGTTAAGGAACTTGCCCAAGGTCATCCAGCAACGACATGCTGGCACCAAGAGCAAACCCTGGGCTCCTGCACGGAGCTCTTAGTCACCCTGTGGCCCTGCTCTCTGAGTCCGTGTATGTGCAAGACGTGTGTGTGAGTGTGTGCATGTGCGTGAGTGTCCGTGAATGTGATGGGGGTTGCACGGAAAGGACATATCTAAGCACTGGGCCCAGTAGAAAAAGGACTAGGCGAAAGGCATGAATGAGGCTATTGTCACAGTGTACCCGTACATTTGATGTATTTATTTGTAAAGGACCCAGCCATGCCTTGATTAAAACCACTGGGGGCTGGAGGTAAGTGAACCCATGTTTGAATGTTCCAGTCCCTCGAGCCCCTGTTTGTGCCAGGCCTTGTGCTGTCTGCTGCGAGTGACCTGGAGAGAGTCAGGCAAGGTGTCTGCTCCGCGGGCTCCCTGCCTGGTTCCCAGTCACAGATACAGGGCAGGGCTGGCGTTGTCCCCTGCAGAGCTGTCATCATCCTGCCTGGGAAGCCTCTGCCTCTGTGGGGAGGACCCGGGAAGGCTGGGTAGAGCTGCCTTAAGGCCATTAATTTTTTATAGCCGTTTGCTAGCACGCTCGCACGTCAGCGCTTGGCCAAGAGCTAGGTTTAACCAACAATTGATTATCCTTGGAATCAACAAGGCTCTATATCACTAATTCATAACTTGGCTTTTGTTGTGCAACCATGGCTACATTCATTAATAAAAAGAAGAGGGGCGCCTGGGTGGCACAGCGGTTAAGCGTCTGCCTTCGGCTCAGGGCGTGATCCCGGCGTTATGGGATCGAGCCCCACATCAGGCTCCTCCGCTATGAGCCTGCTTCTTCCTCTCCCATTCCCCCTGCTTGTGTTCCCTCTCTCGCTGGCTGTCTCTATCTCTGTCGAATAAATAAATAAAATCTTTAAAAAAAAAAAAAGAAGAAGAACCATGTGTGGAGCCCTTCTCTGGCCGGGCCTGATGGGGACTCATCCTTGATTCCAGAAAGAGATCCCAATCCCATGTTACAGATGAGGAAACTGACCCGAGAGGGGAACTCCTGATCTGCCCCCATCACACAGGTTGTCAAGGGCGAAGCAAGGCGGCGGCCAGGCTATGCGCTGTTAACATCATCGAATGCTCCATCTTTACCAACTACGTACGTGGATTAGTTGCAAGTCGTGAGTTTCAAATGAGAAAATCCAAAGGAAGCAAGCACCAGTGCATGGGAGCTGGGTTTGGACCAGCCGCTCTGGAATGTCAGCGGGCCTGCTGCCCACCCCCTGACCCGGGCGCGGGCCTTGGGTGGTAAAGCAGCAGGTGCACTTCACGGGCAGGTGTTCTAAACCTACAGGTAAAACTGTGATCTACAGCAAAGCCTATTTCCATCTCCCCAGGTCTGTTCCAAAGGAGCCTTTTCGATGTAGCCTGTCTTGGCCTGTGGCCAAGGACCATCAGGAGGTTTCAGGAGCGTCCGAACAACTAGGAAAATAAGAGACAGGGCATCCAAGCCTTCAGTGATAAGTGTCTAAGTTGAGGAAAAAGCTACCTTCAGTTGTTATAATTTACCTCGGTTCTTATTTCAGGATATAGTTTTATACCGCTACTTTCTTATATATATAATACACATAACATATATAATCTGTGTATTGTATATATGATACAAAAAAGACCCGCGTTCTGCTCCTTGAATCTACCAATCTTATCCTCAGCCCCAGCTTCTGCACTGCTGCTTCCTCCTCTAGAAATGCTCTCCCTCCAGGACTTTGCATGGCTGGCTCTCACTCATCATCCAAGTCTCCGCTTAAATGTCACTTCCTCAAAGAAGTTCTTTACCACCCCACCTAAACGGGTCTGTGGTAGCTCCCTTGTCATATTTTCATCCTAGCTTTGACTTCTCCTGTCCAGAAATAAGTATCGTTTTATTTGTGTAATGGGGTGTGCCCTCCGTGAGAGTCTAAGCTCCGTGAGGGCAGACGGGGGAGGGCTTGCTCATCACTGTGTGCCCAGAACCTACCGAGAGCCCAACAATGTTTTGGTGAGTGAATGTATCAATGAATGAAAACCTCCCCGGGACGCAAAGAGCCTTGTCGTGGAACTCTGCACCCCTCAGTGATAGTGACTCACAGGTGGGAAAGGTGCTCCTTCTAATTTTACAAGGAATATGTACATGGCTCTGCATCTCAGGGTCATTAGCTGATTCTGAACTACTCAGCTCCGACCCAAGAAGCAGATGATGAGGACGACTTCCAGAATGTCCACTGGGGGTCCAGGACAGCTCAGAGCATTGGGTTTTGGGCATGGCCAGCTCTGAGGAAGCAGCACTCTGCTGGTAGAACTGGTCTGGCCCAGGACAGTGGGCGCTGGTGTGGCCAGAAGTCCCCAGTGTCGGCTGGGTTGGCCGCCCTAGAGAGCAACCTATATTGGCTGCATCCGAAACCACAGGAAGGAGCCACACCCTTAACGAATCCCAAAACACCAAGGAAGAGAAGTTCGCAAGGCTCCAAAATTCCCACGGGAAGAGAAGGACTCAGAGCAGGTGGCGTGTGCTCATGCTTGGGGGACAACCTGTACTTGGACGGGAGGCCACTCGGGGTCAGGCTTGACACTGAGGCCCCAGCTGGCCCCGGGGGAATGCTCTCTCGGACACATTGTGGATGGGGTTACCATGAGCTGTCAGGCCGAGATGGCGTTCTGAAGCCAAACGTAAGCCAAGCCAGGGTGCACAGGGCACCAAAACCCAAGAAAGGAGCCCGGGCCGGGCCTGATGCCAGGTTCAAATCAGATGAAACAGCAAATCAAGGTGAGAGCCAGTTCGGGAATCAGGGTCATGGGCAAATCCAAATGCAGTCAGGGAAGAAGGCCAGGGCCCAAGGGCAGCCCAAGGCTGCAAGGCAGTTCGGACTATTCCCTGATGGAGGTGGTTGGAGCTTCCTCTGAAAGCTTAGCCTCCAGGGGCTGTGGCCTCCAGCTGGCATCCCTGATGGACATCTGACAGGCTGACTGCGACAGTAGGCATGGGTGGAAGCCCGTTTGAACTTCCTCAGCCCTGTATCTGAGGCGGGAATTAAACCGTTCTGTTCTACTAGGGCGTTTCATTGACTTCTGGCAAAACACGATGTCCTGCTTCAAAGGGAAGGAAACGCGCAGGGTTAGGCGGCTCGTTGGACATCAAAGCGCTATTAGAGAACAGCATCCTGATGAGCTAATTGCAAATGCAGCCTGGGCAGACGGAGCACGTTTGCCCAGGAACATATGGGCTTACACATCCAGGCAGAGGGTGCCGGGGACAAGATGTGTGCGGGGCTTTGGTGATCCCAACGTGTTTGCAAAATAATTCAAGACGTTGCCTCAGCCTGGGCTGCTCTCCCCTCCCACGTTCCATCAGGCTGTGGGGGTGGAGAACAGGATTCTTGGTGCCTCTGAAGAAGAAGGCTCCCAGGGAGCAAGTAAGGAGGACTGGGCCCAAACAAACCAGAACATTCTCCCCCAAAACCAGAGGCACCTATCGGAGAGAGGTCTTTCTTGACTCCCAGAGGCCCCTCCGGACTGTGTGGCCCTGACTGAGAATCAGCATGCCAATGGGCAGTGGGGTGGGCCATTCCCCTCCTTGGGCTTCCCTAGCCTCACCTGTCCTGTCCAGGTGGGAGACCCTAACACTTTCAGCCCTGGAACTGTTATAATCTCTTCTCACACCAGCATTAATTACAACATGCCCAGGAACCTGGGGGCCACCTGGTCCGGGGCATCTACCCAGGGCTCCTGGGGGGCTTAGACCAGTTGAGCGGGCATTCCCCTTATCCTCACCCAGCAGAAAAATTTCGGTGACTCCAATTCTATCTCGTTTATGTAACAGCATCAGGCATAAGATTTTCCTTGAAAAAAGGGAGCTCCAGACTGTTCATAAAACTATTTCTCTGTAATAACTGCTTCATCTTACCACTGGGGGAAACTGAGGCCATGATGGGCATGACAGCCCCAGGCACAGAGTGATTCAAGGACAGGGACAAGTTTAGAGCCCAGGACCCTAGCTTCAGGCCAGAGTTCTGGCCACCCCACCAGGCTGCCCACACCTGGTCAGCTTCAAGCAACCGGCCCCTCGGTGCTAGGCTGCCTGGGCTCCCGACGCCTAAGCTCCCCTCAGTCCCCTGAGGGGGCCTTCCTCAGCAGGATGTGTGCCTCAGCAATGAGGAGGGCCCTTCACTGTCACCCACCTGCCCTCCAAGCTGAGCTGATGAAATGCAGAGGCAGCCAGAAGAGCAGAGGGAGCCCCCCAAGAAGGAGGCAGGGAGGTGAGGGGGAGAGACTGCCGCGTGAACCTATTGGTTCTGCTGTGTCTCTTCAAACATCAGGCAGAGCAGCGGCCGCAGGGAGGGAGGAAGCTTCAGGAAAGAAAGCAGGGAATTACAAAGGGCCTTGGAGGTGGCCTTGTCCTGCCTGTTCGTTGGACAGACGGGAAATCTGAGGTGGAGGGGTGGGGGGCCAAGCCAAGGTTCCCAGCAAGTCCGTGGCTGAGTCCTACCCTGAATGAGGCAGTCCACAGACTTTGGGCACGTGGGATAAAATCGTTAACTCCTGTGTGTGGCTGAATCCATACAGCCTGGGCTTCCAGCCTCTTCTGCGTTCCTCCCCCTACTCCTGGCTCCTAGTTACAGCGGCTCAGCTTCTCCCTTCACTGCCATTAACACAGTCTTAAGTAATAAACTCATTTGTATGATTCTTTCATTCATTCTTATCTCCCCCTGCCCTAGACTATTAGCTCCTTGGAGGCAGGAGTTGGTATGCTTTGCTTACTACTGAGTCCTCAGTGCTCAATATATATTGGATGGATGGATGGGTGGATGGATGGATGGATGGATGGATAGATGGATGGATGGATGGATAAATGAGTGTATTAAGGCTCTTTCTGAGCTCAGAACTTGCCATGGCTCCTCCCCACCCCTATGATCTCACTGGGAAGCCCTCATCCAGTACCGAGGCCATTCATGTCTGACCCCAGTCCTTCCTGCTCTCATCTCCTTCCATGATTCTCTCCATCTCTGTCGCACCATGCACACCACTCTGGAAGGCCCTTCCTTCACATGCCTTGGTAGCTTGTGGTCTAAAATACCCCTCACCCCTTTATCTAGATATCCAGCTCAAATGTCCCTCTTCCTTCCCTGGTGAGCCAGGCCTTAGGCAGCACAGATGATGGCTTCCTCCTTGAATACCGTATGACAGCCAGGGTATTGCATAGGCGGAGAATATAAGGATTTGTTTCCATGTCTGATTCTACTGTAAGAGAACAGGCCTGCTGTGGGACAGGAAGGACAACTTGCTAATGTCGTGTGCCAGAATCGGGTTTAACCAATGGGAGGGCTCAGGTCCCTTGGCTGCAGTCCAGTCAGTGCCCCTTCCATGTGGATCAACTTCAAACATTCCATCCCATCCCAACATTCTCTCTCTCTCTCTCTGTCTCAAAACTTACCGTATCTGCCATATCTGGTACCTTCTCCTGGCCTCCCTCTTGCCTACCAACCCTCTGGTTATTCCCATCCTGAGCAAGGAGGGCTCAGCAGCAAAGCTCAGTTGATGCCCCAATTGGCAGGCTAGTGTCTTTGGGCTCTGGCCAGTTGTACTCAAGCCCCCTCTTCGCAGGGACCCGTTGGTGACAGGTCTCAAGAAGAAGCTTCATGGTGGCCCCCAGCCCAGACCTGTACATAAAAGTTTTATAAAACCATTGCACAACTCTGTCTGGTCTATGCAGTGTTCTTTTTAAAAATCAGTGCATTTTATATACAAATACGGATTTCCAGTTTCTCCTGCAAAATTAGAGATCAGGCCTTTCTGGAGGGACCTTCTCCCAAGGCACTGATTGGGAAGAACTTAGAGCCTGTGTGCTCCAGGCTCCCAAAGACCCCATCACCTCCTCCTGGCTTCATTAATGACCAAACCCTGCCTGGCTCCCTGGGGAGTTCAGGTTTATGGCCTAAAGAAAGTCTTGGGAGACTTCCTTTGCTCCTAAATCAGATTATTGCTCGCCTCTCTTTGGCCCCTAGACACACACACACACACGCACACACACACACACACACACACACACACAAACACGAGTGACTCTGAACCGGGGTGCAGTGAAGCCTGAGGATATAAGAAGGGTGTCCCAACTCTATCTGTTGGAAAGCCTACTCTTTCCCCATTGCATTGTCCAAGCACTCTGGACAAAAATGGCGCCCTTGACTACGAACATAAGGATTTATCTCTGGGCTTTCAGTTCTATTCCATTGGTCTACATGTCTACCCTTTTGCCAAAACCACACTGCTTTGATTAATGTAGCTTTGTAGGAAATTTTGAGCACTGGAAGTGAGTGTTCTTTGACCTTTTTCTCCTTCAAGATTGGTTTAGCTATTTTAGGTCTCTTGACTTGGATGAATTTTAAGATTAGCTTGTCAAATTCTAGGGGTAGCCATTTGTTGCCACATGACAAAGTAAACCATTCCCCCCCCCCCAAGTCTTCTGATTTTTCAAGAGAAGTAAAAAAAATTTGGATTTTTTAAAAATATAAAATTTCTGGGTTTCAAAGCACCATTAGGCCAAACAAAACAACTTGTGCAGGTTAAATCTCAGAGCCCCTAGTCTACAGCCCCGGCTCGAATCCCAAGTTCCAATTTTTCAGATGGGGATCTGAGACCCAGGGAGGGAAGGTACATTTCTTCTGGTCATAGAGCAAGTTGTGGAGGTGGGATTAGGACGTGGAAGTCTGGTTTCAACACAGGAGTTTCCAGGCACCTTCCTCTCCGCAGTGCCTCTCCAAGCAATGTCTCGGGAAGGGCACCCTACACCCACCCCACATGCCTTGGGTCCGGAGCACTCCTCAGTCCCTTCCAGTCTAATGACGGTGAGCTCCCCAGACACTCATGGCTCCTTTGGTCCCAAAGCTGAGGTCCAAATCCTGCCATCACCTATGATCCCCGAACCCGCAGCCAGCACCATGTGTTTCACGAGCAGAAAGACGGAGCACCTCTCCAATCCTCTCCGGCCACCTTGGGAGGACACTGAGAAGAATGAGCTGTCCTTCTCCCTCGCACCACCTCTTTGGGCTTCCACAGTCTCACTTTAGGAAGGAAGAAAAAAGAAAAAAAAAATCAAAAATCAGTGGTAGCCAGGAAGCCTGCTGCCTCCACAAAGTAATTTGGAGCAGGTAGAGTAGAGAAAAGAATTCGTCAGATTAAGAGCCAGGCGCATTATGTGGGCCAGAGCACGGGGGCTCCAGGGAGCCTACGGCGGCAGCCCTGCTCCTGCAATTAAGATGATAGCATCGAGGCCGCCGTAATCCACAGGGTCGTAAAATGTGTCACAAGGCACTTCCTCCACAGGGTGAGTCCAGCAGGCAGCTGGTCATAATTTTTCTGAGGCTGCCTTTTCTCTTTCTCTCTCTCTTTTTTTTTTTTTTTTTGGTTAAGACAGTGATGCCAGCTCTAATTTTACTGCAAGGTGGCAGATTTTCATTTCATACTCTCTGCAAAGATTGATTCACTGGAGTGTAAAAAAAGGAAAAAAAAGAAAAGAACACACACACACCACACACACACCACACACACACACACACACCACCTGGAGGCGTCCCACATTCTTCCTTCCTGATCATTTCTGAGAAATCAAATCTTACAGTGAAGTGATTTTCAGGGATTTTTTTTTCTTTAAATAGTTTTTTTTTTTTAAGTTAGTGGTATTAGGGTTCATACAATCCCTAAAAGGAACAGTCAGAAGAGTCCTTGACGCTTCTTGCACCCAGCACGCCTCCCCCACCCCCGACCCCACGACTTTAAAGCTGAGGCCTCTAAAAGCCGGAGAGGCAGGGACTTTCCTGACATCCCACTGTTTGTGGCTGAGCGGGCCGAGAATGTCGGTCATAACGTGTGCAGAGCATGTTAGACTTTTAGATACCATCTACCACAGAGCGTTTCATTTTATAGCACGGGGCTGAGGCCCCGAGAGGGGATGGGACGTGCCAGGGCCTGGGGGGCATGAGATGGCAGCTTTCATTGTCACATGGGTCTGCAGATCGTCCTGCTTGACTTGAGGGGAGCCCATGGCCTCAGGAGGTGAGGGTTTGGGTGGGAAGAGGAGGAGACAACTTGAAATGACCAGGAGGAACAGTGTGAGAAGCAGAAAGATGGGAGTAGCCCAGGGACCTGTGCCCTCCCCTTGTCCCCTCCCTCAGACTCACCCCTTGAGAATGGGCCAGAGTATCTATCCCAAGGCCACTAGGTACCCAGTTTCCACAGAGGTGATCAGCTCCAGGGGAACCCCACAATGGGACATAGAGAAGATAGCATGTCGCTGCGGAAGAGAAGAGAAGGTCAACAGAACCCAAAGATTTCCTGAAAGGTATTGTCATACTTCCCCCATAATTTATTCTAGAAATGGGGAAAGAGATGAGTTCTGTGGCCACATAGTTGGGCCCAATTTATTATCTAATAACCTGTGAAACTCCTGAACACTGCCGAACATGGGTTCATCGTGACCAAGAAGGAAGTACCTAGTCGAGTGCCATAGGGCTCTGTTCTCTACCCTTGGCTACTAACAACTTTCATTGGGTTTATAAATGAGCTCATAGGTCTGTGCTGATCCAAGCAGTTGGCTAGAAAAGCAAGTGTGAGGGATGATAGTTTCAGGATTCCCAATAGGGTTTCAATAAGCATTCCGTAAGTACCCACTACGTGCAGAACTCTTTCATCCATTGGACTTATGAAGACTCTTTGACCATGCAGTGGGGACAGAGGCAAGGCCAGCCCGGTGCTGCAGCTGGAGTCCAAGAGATTATAGGGAGCAAGCAGCCCAGTAGGACACCCAAGGCTCCACACTGCTGCCTGGGGCCCCAGTGAGGGCCTGGTGCAGGGCAAGAGCAGCAAGGCTCCAGGGGCTGAGCCATAGTCCTGGAGCCAGAGTCAGCAGGAGACGGGGAGGAACTGCCACCACCGGCCTTGCCCTTCACTTTGCCTACAAAGCCGGAAAGCACATGGGCCCTTGTGAGCCCATGGGACAAGGGCACCCAGATGGTGGTCAGGCCTGGGCCCCTTGAAGGCTTTCAGCTACCTCGCCAAGAAAACCCTCTTCTACCCTCTCAGTGCCAGGCCCCTCTCTCCAACTTACCAGTCAGCCCCAAACACCACCACCCACCCCCAGCATTCAGCTCGGTCTGGCTCCCCCAGGAAGCCTGCAGGAACCTGACACTGGGCTCTGCCTGGACTCGGGGAACCCTGATTCATGGGGCACAGGTCTTTCCTGAGCCTGGCAAGCTTGCTCCCCAGCTGTCTCCAGGCAGAATTCATCACTCCCTTGCCTTAAGCCTCTGGATCACATCTCCTCCATCCACAGCCACAGTGTGAGCCACAGTCTCTCGTCCAGATTGGACTTCTGATTTGTTTATTCCATGATAAACCATATGCCAGGCCCTGAGCTGGGTGCTGGGGTGCCCTGGAGAACAAGACGCCAGCCCTGACCTTGGAAACTTGCGGTCCAGTGGGGGATGAAGACCAACAAATGAGCAGCGACAATCCAGGGGCCTCATGGTAGGAAGACCCCACGGGGGGGCGGGGGCTATAATAGCTAGTACACATGGGAGGCACCTAAGTCACATCAGGGGCATCTGAGAAGGCTTCGCAGAGGAAGTGACACGTACGCGGAGACCTAAAGGATTGGCAGGAATTAGCCAGGTGAGAGAAGGAGTGCGTCTTGCCAACATGCAACACCTACTTTTTGAAAGGCTACTTTGCAGCAGACACCAGGGCTCAGCAGCGAATAAGGCCAACACAGTCCTTGCCTTGATGGAGCTCAGAGCCTGGTATGGAGGCTGGTGAGACACAAGTCATCACATCGAATTACAACTGTGTAAGAAGGAAAGGTTCAGGGCATTCAGAACATAGAATAGGGAGACTTGGGTGGGGCTGTGGATGGAGACAGAAGTCCCTGGAAAAGTGAATTTAGGCTGAAGCTTAAGGAAGGAGGAAAGGCCCACCAGGCAAAGGTGCGGGGACACAGTGGGAAGGAAGTGAATTTCAGGCCGAACAATCTGTGTAAATGTCCTGGGGCAGGAAGGAATTTGTTACTTTAATACACCTGAGAGTAATGAGTAAGACGGAGAGTTCGGATCATCGTGGCAATGCAGTAGTTACCCTTCATTATTATGATGAACATCGTGTGATGATTTCCAAGGTTCTTAGGTTATCGCCTTTCCTTCCCACCATAGTCATCCCAGGTGGTGGTGGAACATTCTCTTCACTTTATAGATTGAGGCTCTGAGAGGCAAAGCCTGGTGCCCAAGATCATGGGGGCAGGAAGTGCTCCCCTCCCCACAGCTCCAGTGTGTGCCCAGCACCACTTCCTCACTTGCCATAGCTGGGGGGTTGTAGGGCTCCAACCCAGGGCCCCAGCCCGTGGCCTACCCAGTCCGAGGAGGTATTCTGGCCCCCCACCTCCCCAGCTGCACCCAGGAGCATGCTTACTGTGCTTGGGATTTAAATACGAATTGCCCATAAAGTTTCATCTCAGCAGATCCCAGCTGTGACCCAGAGGGAAGGGGGGCTTAGGAGAGGAGGTTGTTAAAATGTGGAATTTGGAAATGGCCATCTCCTTGAGAAACAAAAACGTGTTTTTGCTACAGGCATCTCAAGGGCCTCTTGTCTCCTCGGTCACCCGCCAGAGTACGTGTTGCATGTCAAGTGATTCCATCTTCATCGACAATTCAATTGGCCCAAATTACATTATGTATGTAAATTTCCATCTGCACATCAGCACAGCTCGGACCTCACTCCCGATGGCTAGTCACTGCCCTGGTCTCCATCTCCCAGGGCCCACCCCCTGCTCCCCCTCTGCCCACCGAAGGAGGAGCCCTGGGGGGGAGTAGGGGGTGGAATGGAGTGCTGAGTGCGGCCTCCCACGGAGTTGAACTGTACCCCGGCAGAGGTTGGGGGGCTAAACCAGGCTCTAGGTACAGATGGGTTTCCGCTGTCAATTTCCAACTAGGGCAAACTGGGAAGCAGCTGCCAAGGAGCCACCAGCCTCTGATCTGAAGCCCAGACAGCAAGCGGTGACACTTAACAAGAACACTGTCTACCGGGGAGGCAGCTGTGTATAGCAGACAAGAGCATGGACTCTGGACCCAGACAGTCTGGGTTCGAATCCCAGCTCTGCCATGCTTCTGCGGTGAGACGTTGAGCCGCTCGCTTGACCTCTCTCAGCCTTGCTTTTCTCTTGTGCAGGATAGAGATAAAGGTTAGTCGGGAGGCTCCCTGCAAGCATTTGCGCTCATACTCATCCGCGGTGTAATGGTATACCACAACTTCGCTGCAGAACATGCTGGAGTCTTTAGAGTGAATCTGCTGAACACAGTAGTGGGCAAGCTGGAAATGACCTAATGTTCCCCTCACCAAGGACTGGGAATAGGGGGAGGCCAAAGGAGGCTCTGGCCTCAGGAACAAAATTTAAGGTAGTACCAAAAATCTCAGTAATCAAAATATATCATATTTTAATGCACTATTTTTACAAAATCAGAATTAATACCAAAAAAAAAAAAGTCCACAATGTACAAAATACCAAAATGCAAACCCACTTGACGGGTGTGGTTCTTTCCCTGAGCTGAATGAAATCACAACAGGTCAGGGGCATACCTTTTTTCTATTACTCTTGGGTAATAAATCACTTGAGTAACCAAGAGTCTTATTTCGTGAATTAGAACGTCCAGCCCAGGTAAGACCACAGTCTCGTCCCATTTCCAGCCAGTTTCCTCCATCAGTTGGGGCTGGAACGCCACTGGCCTTGAGGGAGAGAGGCAACCTACCTCTACCACCCCTCTCTGCCGACCTCTGCTCTCCTTCAATGCATGACCTTGGATTCCGATCCCTTAGGGTGAGGCCCAGAGGGAGAGGGGATCAGGGCAGGACGCCCGGCCCCTCCTGCAGCAAGGCACCTGGGACCTGGTGCTGGCCTCTGTGGAGCTGGTAGGTAAAATCCCGCTCTTTCTCCTGTGGGGCTGTCATGGGTTCTTGGGTGAGTCCCCTGCTGGGAACTCCATCATCTCAGCTGTGGCTGATCACCTCCAGATGCTTCCTTAGCCGCCTGGCCTCTGAGGGTCCTCCTGAGGCCACGCAGTCCTTCTGGGCCTGCTTCTTTGGAAGAGTTGCACAGCCCAATGCTAGAACACAGGTGCTCCCCTCTACGCTTGCTGGCAGGGGGCAGCTTATGCCTATGCACGCCTCATCGTCCCCTCTGCTGCCCCAGACCCTTCCACCCCCAGTGGCTTCCTGTCAGACATCTTGGGCACAGAGTAGACGCCTATCATGATGTCTCCCAAGCTCTGGGGTCCTTTGTCAAGCCCTCTGTGATGGTCAATATTATTTGCCTACTTGCTTGGGTTAAGGCATACCCAGAGAGCTGGTTGAACATGATTTCTGGTTGTGTCTGTGAGGGTGCTTCCAGAAGATATTAGCATTCGAATAAGTAGACTGAGTAAAGCAGATCCGTGCTCATCAGCGTGGATGCGCATGATCCAACCCCTTGAGGTCTGGAGCAGAACAAAAAGGCGGACGAAGGGCCAATGTTCTCTCTTCTTTTTTTTTTTTTTTTTTAAAGATTTTATTTATTTATATTTGAGAAAGAGAGACAGAGAGAGCACAAGCAGGGCAAGAGGCAGAGAGAGAGAGGGAGAAGCAGACTCCCCACTGAGCTGGGAGCCTGATGTGGGGCTCGATCCCACAACTCCGGGATCACTCCCTGAGCCGAAGGCAGACCCTTAACCGCTGTGCCACCCAGGCGCCCCCAATGTTCTCTCTTCTTGAGCAGGAATATCCGTCTTCTCCTGCCCTTGGACATCAGAGCTCCTGCTTCTTGCGCCTTTAGACTCCAAGACTTACACCAGCAGGCTCTGATTGGTTCTGTGTCTGGAGAACCCTGAGTGACACACCCTCCTGAGAACCTCTCACTAGGCTGGAGGCGAGGGGGAGGACAAATGCCCCAGCACCCCCTCATCCCCCCAAGAGAACTCTTCTGAGGGCCTCTTCCCTATGGTGGGGGGTGTGGAGCTAAGGCCACAAAACCCGCTCTTACGCATCTACTTTGAAGCCCAGCCTGTGTTCTAGTAGCTTCTTTGGAATCAAAGGGTACCCACAGTGGTTCCAGCCTGGAGCAGCTTAGCCGAAACCCAGGCACAGAGAGTGGCCCCTGAGTTTCCTTGAGCCCTCACTATATTCTGAAGGACCTGTCAGATGATTCTGTTCCTAAATGAGGCATCTGAGGCAAAGCCCTGTGACCAATCAGTGGCAGTGCTGAGACATACATCCTGGGCCTCCTGCCTTCCCCATCAGCCAGCCCAACTCTTTGGTGGCCATCTAGGAAGGACGCTGGTTAGAACAGACAACGGGCAAACATTAGCCTTAAAGGGGGAAAGGCAGGTGGCTATGTGTGGGGACTGACCACCTTCAAAAAGGACACGACCTTAGCCACATCGCCATAAAGCCACACATCCTTAGTGAGCACCTGCTGTGTGTCCAGGCCCCACTCTTGACCTCAGCGAGTGTGGAGTCCAGATGAGCGAGATTTACCCCATGCAGGGCACAAGGGAGAGCAGCTTAAATCAGACTCCACCTGTGACTGGGTCCTTGAGGACCAGGGAAGCTATTAGGGTCGGAACAGCCCAGGAAGCTTCCCGGGGGAACAGCCCCAAGGCCTGGGCCAGTCCACAGGCCTCCAGGTGGAGACTCTTTCAGTATTTGGAATGTGATGCGGTGAGGGAAAGGAGGGGATCTTCTGTCCTCTGCGGCCAGACACACAGGCTAAGCCATCTGTCTTAGGACCATGCCAGGACTTTGGACCCATGTCTTGGCCTCTCTGAGTCACTGAGTCTCCACTTCCTCTTTATAAAATGAGGATGATAATGACACAATCAAATCACAAGGCCATGGTGAGAATAAAACGAGACAATGTGTACCCAGGGCCAAGCAGTATCTGGTGCACATTCAAAAGTACTTTAATGTTAGCAAAGCAGTGTCTCCTGTCGTTTGCCAGGGCTCTGGAAGTGGGGGACACCAAGCAGGACCAAGTCCTTCAGTGCCCCATCTGCACTTTCCATGCAGGAGAAAGGAATGTCATCCCAAGTGTTGGTGGGTCAGGCATTCACTCAACAAACACTCACCAAGCACACGGCCTTAGTAGATGCAGAGAGCCCCTAAGCACAGCTCATGAGAACAGTGGGAACAGAGCTGGCCCGAGAGAGCCCAGAGGGAAAGAGGGTAAAGGAGGACTTGCCATAAGAGATGCTGTCTCAGCCAGGCCTTGGAGAGGGAATGGGAGCTGGTGGGAGGGTAAGGCAAGGGGAGGAAGGAGGAACCCACTGAAACCGGGGCCTCAGAAAGCCCCCCAGGACTCTCCAGTCAGGACAGCCACAGCTTCTCTGGCCGGGCGGGAGCAGAGGCCTCTGCCTTCCCCTTGCACTATGCACTCCTTGGGGGCCGGACCAGATCCATCCCCGTCATGGGGGAGGCCCTGGCCCCAGCCTGCTGCTGTCTCATCGTAGGTGCCTGGGAAGGGTTTGTCCAGCTGTTGTTAGGCCTCTTGAGACCGTGCACTGGCTCTCCCTGGGACTTTAAACCCTCCATTCATTTGCGCAACGGTATTCGCGGAGCCCCTGCGATGTGCTGGGCGCCTCTGCGGGTGCTGAGATACCGTGCTGGGCAGCCATGGGGCTGAAGTCCCCAACAAGCCAACTGTGATGACCCAGGGAACTGGGGGCCCGCGCCGCCCTCCCAGCTCCAGTGGGTGGGGGCGCCCCAGGACTGGTCCAGGTGGGTCCAGGTGCATGACAGGGACTCGTGTCTGGCTGTGAGGAATGCTGAGGTGTGGTTCACAATCCAACCCAACCTTCTATCCGGGCCTCCAGAAGCACCAGCCGGGCCGTCCGCTGCCCCGCCTTCTTCCAGGTGCCCCTCCTGCTCTGGCTGGGTCTCAGGGAATCAAGCTGCTGGGGAAGCTTCAGGCACCTCCTTGTCTGTTCACTCCCTGCTACCATTCCCTCTTAGCGGCTCTGGCTCTTCCAGAATCTCCTCTCAGGCCACCGCAGCCTCCCTGGCCATCGTGTCTGCCCTGAGCCCTTCAGCTGCACGAACTCCCCGTCCGCACTCCAGTCAGGGACCTTTCCAGCTCTGCCAGCACCCTCCCTCCAGGGAGATAGTCCAGATCTCCTGTAAGGCTGCCCGTTACTGTCCGCCTCTCTCCACGGTAGCCCGGACATTCCCTAGCCTCTACCTCGGAACGAACCACCCCCCACCCCAACCCGGGCCCAGGGCTCCCGTATCTCCAGAGCGCTGAGGGTCCATTGTCCCATCCTGACAGGTGGGCAGGGCAGGTGAATAAGCAGGTGAACCAAGCGAGGGGCGGAAAAGGAAAGAGACTTAGCCAAGGCTCGGGGGACTCCTGGAGCTTGAGGGGCCCAGCTGGGGTGTGTTGCCTCTTCCCCAGCAGTTCAAGGCAGGACTTTCCCCACAGTTCCATACAACCATCTCTGTCGTGCCGAGCATGGGAGCAGGGTTGGCGGCGGGGGGGGGGGGGCGGTTTGCAACCCTGCGACNGCTTAGCCAAGGCTCGGGGGGCTCCTGGAGCTTGAGGGGCCCAGCTGGGGTGTGTTCCCTCTTCCCCAGCAGTTCAAGGCAGGACTTTCCCCACAGTTCCATACAACCGTCTCTGTCGTGCCGAGCATGGGAGCAGGGTTGGCGGGGGGCGGGGGCGGTTTGCAACCCTGCGACCCGAGGTCCCGGGTGTTTTATTTGGCTAACAGGCTGTGTGTCGTGTCTCATTCCAGTGCTGCCGGTGGGTCGTGCTCTCTTCAGTTCTCCATGGGCCCCACCCCTCCTGCCATCCTCGTTGTCCTCTGTCTGCCTTGTTTCTGAACGCATCAGAGTTTGTCACCCCAAGTGTGACCCCTGGAAGCTGCTCTTTGAGTCTCTGCCCCTCTACTCTCCTGGTGCTCACTACACTCCCTTCCAACCCTGCTGGCCTGGGCTCTCAGCACCAACACGAAGCTCCCAGGCCTGCATCCTCCCATCATCCAAGCTGGTCCATGCCCCTGCTGCACCCCCTCCTCTTTCTTACCCGGAAAACGCTCATTCGTTCAGTCATCTGCCGAACACACACCAGATACATAATCCCATGGGCCAGGCACTGTTCTGGGTGATGAGAGTCCAAGGGTAGCAAAGAGAGGGTCCCTTCTGTAAAGGGGTCCCAGCCTTCCTGGGGACACAAACACAAAAGCGGATGAACTTAGAACAACTTTTAAGTGCAGTGCTAGAGGTAAGCACAGAATAATCTGGTCCACCTCCTTCAGGATGCTTTCCTACCACCAGGCAGTCAGGGGACTCCTCCTGTGTGCCCCCAGGACTCTTTAAATCGGCTTCGAGTAGGGCTTTTATCACCCTGCATTATGGATACTTTAAAGGTGAGATCAGAGACAAGATAATGTTAACTTCAATAGAGCACAGGTCATGGCGACTATCAGATTGAGTGAATGAATGAACGAATGGATGAATGAATGAATGAATGCAGGCCATTATCATCTTGTTCCCCTGGGGTATTTATATTTGCACATGTGCTACTGTGTATACGCATTTCTGTGAAGCTCCCCATCCCTGTGGACACACACTTCCTACTTGCTGGTTCCATGTGGGCCTCTTGCAGGGTCCTGGACCCAGTAGACAAACGGGTCGTGGCCCCTGGCAGACAGCACAGGCCGTAGGGTAGACAGGCCCATAAACATCCCGCCGAATCCAGCAGCGTGCCATCCCGACGCAGTGCGCATGTGTGCAGCTCAGCTCTTGTCCCATGAATGATAATTGGAAACGTGTCTGGTGAGTCCATTGGACCCAGTCGTCTGGGAGTGATTTCCATGAGACGACAATCTGCCCCTGGGCAAAAAAAAAGAAATGAGAAAAAAGGGAACTTCTGTCCATGGATCTGGAAGCTCAGATGTGGCCTGGGCAAGCAGGGATAGTGTCTAGAAAGCGTTGAGGACAGAAGATGGGAAACTGGCCTTGGCATCGGCCCCTACCAAGCAGCGCCTGGAACATGGGAGGGACGTGGACAGTGGCTGGGAAATTGGAGTAAATTGGAAAATAAGAGGTGTCTGCAAGAAGCAGGGTGGCAAAGCCAGCTCGGAGGTGGCTTGGGCAGCGGTCCCGCAAGCCCGTGCCCACCCCGGTGGCTCGCCCCCTCCCACCGCCCTCCCCCTGCCTTTGCCAGCCTGTGTCACCTCTCAGAGACATAGAGACTAAAAGTCTTGCTCTCCCGGCAGGCAGCACGTGGACAGGAAGTGGCATTTGGTGGAGCCCTGATCGGGGGTGAGAACACCACCGCTTCCCCAAATTGGTTTTCCGACAGTAAATTATAATTGCTCTAAGTGTTCTAGAACTCAGGGACTGAGATTAATTAGGGCTCTGTACCCTATGGCGCTCTGAACTTTAAGCACAGCGTGGTGTGGAGGCTGTTAATAAGACGGAAGATCTGGGAGGACTTTTCAGATGAGCAAATAAAAAAAGGAAAACAATTTGAATTGGCTTCTGCACCTGCCAAGGGGGACCCTTTGGGCTTGGAAGGATGCCTTCCGTCTTTCCAACCTGGCCGCAGATTGTGTTAATGATGACCAAAGCGAAGTGGCTGCTGGGGCCTGGGGACATGCAGCAGGCTTCTAACCACCTGGCCCCGAATGGATCCAAAGCACTAGGCCGGTCAGCCCTTTACAGGAATAACAAGACCAGCAGTCACAAACTCGGATGTCAGGAGAGTTGGGAGGGTACAGTAAACAAGTGGGGCTTCCAGGGAAGGGGTACGATAGGGAGTGGTGGAGACGGGGAAGCTGGGGAGACTCTTCCCTCAGAGACCACCTCAGCACGGCTCCGGCCAACCACTGCCACATCCCGGGAATGCAGCCTGTGCTGCGGTATCTTCAAGAGCAGAATTCCAGGTTTCTATATAAAACCTAGTTTCGTAGTTGGAAGCTTATTATAATTTTAACATATTTTATGGAATCGAAGGAAATCTATCCATGCTGGAATTTGGCCCGTGGACCACCATCTTGAAACCTCTACACCAGACACTCGTTTCTTTCCTCAGGTGAATGATAGGTTTGGACCTCTGTCCTCCCACAGAAAGGAGAGCCTCCCGCCCTTCTGCCTCCTGGTTCCTTCCTTTCCGCTTCTTTTCTCTCTGCAGCGCTCACCACAGGTGCCGTCCCCATCTCCCCTGACTCCCCGTTAAACTTCGAGTCCCTCGACAGTCCCCAGACAGCCCTGTTTCCAAACAACTAAGAAAAGGGCCCACAAAGTAGGGGCTCAAACAATGTTTGCTGAACGAAAGAGTAAACAGCACTCAAACCTCTCTGCTTTTCTCATTTTCTTCCTTCTACCCCAACAGTCCCTAATACAAAACCCAACACATGCATCCAGTCCAGGCCAATGTCCCCTCCAATCCCTTCGCCGTGTTTCCACGCTCTGAAACTGAGATCAGAGGCCGGAAGGATTAGAAGCAGAAGGGATATAGAGTCTGTGGTCCAGATGAGGGAACCAAAGGCTGGCAGGAAGAAAGGATTTGCATAAGGCAGAGCCACAAGCTAGCTGAGCTGAACCTTGAGTCTGGAGTAGGGCAGTGTGATGAGGAAGCCCCTAACATCTCCCCCTTCCTGGGTCTCCTCTCCTTCTGTCTCTCTCAGAGCACTGTCCGCACGCAGGGGGCCAAACCTCCCACCCGCCCCCATCCTGGGCGGATGCCCATAGAAGACCTGAGAGCTGTGACCAACCCAACATGCATTCAGCTCAAAATGTACTGGGCAAGCCATTCATGTAATATAAAACAGAAATCGCTACTTAGAATGTGAAATTAATTTAGTTTATTAAAATGTGTTTTGGAGACAGGCCCCATGGATGCTGCTAGGCCCTGAGGGTGGGGCTCCGTCTGGGAATACTGACCCTTGCAGCCCAGTGCCTGTCTATGGCCATGGTCATGACCGACCCCATCCCAGGACAGCTGCTTGCCAAGACGGTGAGCTATTATCTGGACACAAGAAGGAGATCGGAAGGAACAGTGTATTTGTGCTGGGGGCTACCTGGCTTCCCTTCCACCCTTCTTCTCCCAGCTGGAAACTCAGAGAAGGAACCACTCAGTAGGAAATGGAGGCAGGCAAGCATAGAGATCAAGAATGTGGGCTTCAGAGTAAGACATCTGGATTTGAGTTCAAGTTCCAGCGTTTACTAATGTGTGACCTTGAACGAACCCTTTGCATCCCTCTCTGCTTTAGCTTCCATGTCCACAAAACGGGGACATGTGAAAAGAATATAACCACTATATTTCCAAGTAGGAAAAGTGTTAAGCATCTTACATGCTATAAATCATTTAATCCTCGTAACAACCCTATGAGACTCAAACTATTAGTATCAGCTTCGTTTTACAGACATGGAAACTGAGGCACAGAGAGGAAAATTGGATTGCACAAAGTGACACAACTGATAAATACTAGAACTGGGATTCAGACATAATTACCCCCCTTTTAAGTAAGTCTAGAACCCACATTCATCTACTTTTAATTTATAAGACACTTAAGAAAACATAAACATGATTCAAAATCCAGAAAGCATCAAAGATAGAGCAAAGCCTCCTCTTCATCATTATTCTGTAACTTCAACCACCCTCCTCTCAATAACTATTCTTCTGAGTCTCTTATTTTAGCTTGCAGTTTCTTTAGGAGTGTACAAGCAAACATGAACCCAAATTTCGTCCCTCCCCTTTCACACGGAAGGTCAGGTATTATACACGTTGCTCGGCACCTTGTTATTTTTATTCTTAAATAATTTTAGACTCACGTAGAATTTGCAAAATAGTAGAGAATTCCCACATGACCTCCATCCAGCTTCCCTCAGTGACAACATCTTCTCTAACTATAGTACGGCTATCAGACCAGGACATGGACAACAGCACAATCCAATTACCCTTCCTCCAATTTTACCAGGCTTAGGTACACTAATTTCTTAGCTTTTTGGAAAATAGCTCTATAATGTTTTATCACATGTTGTAGACTTGTGTAAACACCACACTGGTCAGAATACAGAACTGCTCCCTCACCACAAAGAACATTCCACATGCTGCCCTTTAGAGCTACTCTATCTTCCCAGCCCTAACCCCTGGCAACCACTGAGCTATTCTCTATCACTGTATTTTGTCCCTTCGAGAACAATAAATAATAAATAGAAGCCACAGTATGTGACCTTTGCAATGGGCTTTTTCACTCAGCCTCAAGCCCTTGAGATCCATCCAGCGTCTGCAGGTACCACTAGCGTGTTCTTTTGCCTTGCTGAGTAGTGTTCCGTTGTATAAACGTGGCAGTTTGTTTCTCCAACCCAGCCTTTGGGTTGTTTCCATTTTTTAGCTATTACAAGTGGAGGTATTTGCACATGTGCGAGTAAGTGTCTGCATGAATGAAAGTTTTCATTTTTCCTGGGTTAACACCCAGGAGTGGAATGGCTGGATCACCTGTTCCTGTAGGTTTAACTTTGTAAGAAATTGCCAAACCATGTCAGAGTGGCGGTTCCATTTTGCCTTCCCAGTGGCAAAGCATGACAGCCCCACACTTTCACCAGCACTTGATATTGTCCACATTTTTTATTCCAGCCAGTTTAAGGTGTGTGTATTGGTACCTCATAGCACACCTTACTTTTTAAGCTTAGAATGACTTGAAGCTCTTTCTATATCTGAATAGAAAGCTACTCATTTTTTTTTTCTGCAGCTGCATTATAATCCTTTGTCGGCCAATATTTACTTAAATGAACTTATTTTGGTTGGTGTTTGAGTCTTTCCAATCTTCGCTGTTTCAAGTATTTGAGCCCTAACTCTCAATCACCACATTTAACTGCCTTTGTACGTATCAAAGGGGTTGTGAGTGTATATCCTGTCTCTTTCAGCAAAGGATCCTTTCAGTGATTTTTAAAAGTATCAGTGAAAGAAACCTAACTTGAACCAGCTTGAATTAAAAGAGGAAGAAGAGATTGGATCATACCTGGAGGAATTGAACAGCCAAGCTGCAGGAATGGTGGGGCCAGGAGACCCAGAACTGGGGCTCCAGAGGGTCCCTCCCTTGTCTGGGTCTTCCCCCTTCCTCCACAGCACAGCAAGAGTGACGACAGGCAGTACCCTGTTGTTATCTGACAGCCTGTGGGGTGGGGGGACTGCCATTCTTTGCCAGACCTGGATCAAAGGTGTCAGAGGAGGGGTCTGGCTTGGTGGGAGAAGGGGGGACAGTTTTAATGGCATCCCCACCATCTCAGGGATGTAAGATCTCTCCTGAGGTAGGTGTGCATGCAGAGGAAGTGTTGGAAAATGAACTCAAAGATGCAAAGATTTCTCCTCTCTTGGGGCTGAACGCATCAGAAGCACTCCCACATCTCCCAGCACAAACAGCCAGGCTCAGCACACATTAGATGCTAACGGTATGCAGCTGGTGCTGAACAAGATACGTGTCAATCAATCAAGCATTCTACTAAATTGCCTCCTATTTCTTCGCATGCTGGGGGAACCCACCATTTAAAATAATGCTGTTAAATTCCTCTGCAAAGCAGGCTTTCTTCACAGCAGGATTTGCTTAAAGTGGGGCATGCCTGTAGTCTCAGTTCCTGGGGGAAACCTTTGATTTTCCTGACAACCCACTGAGCTAGGCGAGGATGTTAGGAGGGCAAACGGTTAATGGATGTGAAAGCTTTCCGTGACCTGTAAGTGGCATAGAAATGTAGGACCTCACCATGACTATTATGATTACCCTTATTTCATCTCGTCTTTGAAGAGCTTTACACTGTAATTTTGGAAGTGGAATTGGAGACACCTCTCTAACAGTTCAACCTCATACTTCTCCTCCAAGGCTCAGTCCTGGTCTCAGAGCAACGTTTCCCAGCGGCCCTGTTGCTGCTATTCAGTGCAACATAAAGAGATTTCCACAGCCAGAGGCCTCCTTGGATGGGAATAAAGGGAGGCACTGAGGCAGGGGCTCAGTTTAGCCCTCTCCAAACTACCCTATGCCAGAACAGCCCTTTCTACCCCAAAGTTAGGGATTTGATTCAACAGTCTCCCTGGAGTCCCTAACTGTATGCCAAGCCCCGTGCTGAATGCTGGACTTCTAGAAAGCCCGCGGTCTGTGGGAGACAATGCCTCCAGCTAACTGCGCTTCCGGACAGGGAAGGGAGATGCAGAGGTCCCCAGGACGGGGGGTTGGGGAGGTGCTACGAGAGGAGCCCCAGGTTTGACTTTGGCAGAGAGGAGATGACCATTTGAATGCCTGCTGACCCTAGCAACCCCAAGGCTTCCCCAGCTGCCCCTCAAACCCCAGGGCCCTTGCACAGCCCAGGGGTCCTTGAGGATTTCCCCAGACTCTTTCTCTCCTCTACATTTTCTCTCCCTTTCTCTGGATTTCTTCTCCTTGTTTCCCAGGACTCCCCTGCCCCACCCCCCTTCCCCAGAGTCCACCTTCATTCTTACCTCTCTCCCATGCTTGGTTCTGCAGAGAATCCCACCACCCTCTCCTTCCCTCACTTGCTCTGCTTGGCCACAATGAAATGTATTTAGCTCCTAGAGCCTTTGTCATAAATCAGTCTCTCTGGAGGCTCAATCATTTTTATTGCTCTTCTGTGAGCATCCTGTCATGCCTTTCCCTGTCTCAGATATGGGCAAGCCTGGAACTCACAGCACTTTCCCTGGACACGTCTCATTAGACACCTGCCCATGGCTTTCTGCCTTTGTACTGTGAGGCTTCCCCAGCCAATTATCTTGACCCCATCATGACTTTTGGCAGACTCCCCAAAAAAGCAGTTAGGGCTGAATCTACACTATTTTTTTTAAAGATTTTATTTATTTATTTGACAGAGATAGAGACAGCCAGTGAGAGAGGGAACACAAGCAGGGGGAGTGGGAGAGGAAGAAGCAGGCTCATAGCAGAGGAGCCTGATGGGGGGCTCGATCCCATAACGCTGGGATCACGCCCTGAGCCGAAGGCAGATGCTTAGCCACTGTGCCACCCAGGTGCCCCTGAATCTACACTATTAACTGGGAATCTCGCAGGACCTCACCACTCCTGTCCTTCCTTCTTCCTCATCCCTATAGAGAAGCCCAGACACCATAGCTGAGCCCGGACAATGGTGCCACTGGCCACTGTGAACCCCTCACCCCATAAAAAGGCCAAAGGCCTCGAACATGGAGTGAGCACTGCACTGGAGTCCAGAGGTTCTGTAATGTTTGTGGCGCAGAAATGTTGGTGAGTGAGCAACAGTGATCACAGGAAATGAATTACACTGAAGGGGTCATATATCATGGCAATTAATAAACACAGACTGTCTGAAGTCAGCGAACTTGATGGAAAATACACAGGTCACTAGGACCTTGAGGATGTACAGACAAAACAAGGAGGGGAATCATCGCAGACTGTTTACATTCTTGCCACCTCAAGAGCGAGGTGAGCTGAGAACCCGCTGGAGTTTGACCAAGTGAAGCAGGGATTGCAACAGAGCCTGGTCTGTGCCCAAGTCTCTCCCCATTTTAGAATAGAATATCAGAATAAGAAACGCAACACCTAAATGCAGTTATTGGAAATTGGATGTGGACCAACACGTGTTCTAATTAGTTCCACGTAAAGACCTTCAGAAAGGTCTGTGCTATGGACAAAGGTGGAAATCAAGGAGGCAGTATTTAAGAGCTATGTTCAGCTTAAATAGGATCTCTGCGCTGGAGAGACCATGGTTTTGTCCCACCAACTTGGGTTGGGGTGAAGCTCAGTACTGTAACGTGGTCACACATCCACGGGGTCGTACCCATGCTATTGATTGGCATTACTGCCTGAAAGAACTCTGGTCTGTGGGACCCTTGTCCATCGGCTTAGTTGCAGAGCACGTGTGTCAGAGTGATGCTTAGATGCTTGACCTACCCTACTGCCTAAGAGAGTTGGACCCTCCCAGAGGGGAGCAGTTGGAATAAAACCAGGAATCAAAAAGTGGAATTCACTTTTTCCCTCAAATCTTAGTTATTGAGAATCGACTATGAGTCAAGCACTCTTCTAAGATAGGAATACAACAGTAAACAAAGTGGAGCAAAAAAGAAAAAGAAGAAAGGAAAAATCCCAGCCTTCATGGTGTTTCTATCCTACTTCCCTGCATATTTTCTAAAATTCCAATGACCCTGTGGATAAAACGGAAAGTTTTTTCTTCCTTCAATCTGTCCCCCCCCCACTTTCACCCCAACAACAGAATGGGTAACACAGTAAAACACTAAGCCTTAAAATGTAGTGCAGCGAGAAAGATAACTACGTTTGAGCTCACGTGGGAACACTGTTAAGCACGTCCACTCACTATTTCATAGTCAAGAACTGAGCAGCAGTCTCTACGTTAGGTATGAATAAGATTAAAATAATTAGCATGATAACCAGGCAAACATTATTCAGGGGAAAAAATAGAAAAGCGAAGTAAGAACCAGATAAAGAACCCACTCTGGAAGAAAAAGTAATTCCAAATAACAGAAGAACACTCCCCCATTGTAATAAAACTTAATGAAAAAAATAAATGTCATCAAAATAAGAACCTAAGAATAGATGAGAAAACAATGAGAAAATGAAGAAAAAGTCACCAGATCTCCCCTCTCACCTGAAACAACCAAGAGAACAGAGCGACCTGAAACAATAGTTGCAAGACACGGAAAAAGAAATGAAAGATGGGAAACAAATGGGATGAGCCTCAACCTCCCCAGCGTACCGCCTGCGGAGTCTCCAGACATCAACACGTGCAGGTGCTTGAGCAGGGCGGGAATTGTTCCTGCCCCCACCAGGCAGGATCCACAGGCTTTAAATAAAGTACTTCAAAACGTTTTGCTTCAAGGTCAAGGGACAAAATTAGTCCAAGACTAAATTCTGCTCTGGTCGTGCCTCACAAAGCTTAACATAAGACATGATAGGATTGAGTTTTTAAGAAAAGTAAGTACGTCCTGAAACAAAGCTGAATAACATATGTAGGAATATAAAATTTTATCTAGCACCCTCATAAGACAAAATTCAAAATGTCTGACATCTGATAAAAAATGATCAGAGAAGTAGGAAAAGATAACCCGCAATAAGGAGAAAATTTGATCAATCAAAACTGACCAAGAATGACACAGATCCTATAATTAGTACACAAAAACATTAAAATGCTTATTATAACTGCATTCTACATGTCCAAGAATATGAAGGAAAGAGATACAGAGACTGATGATATAAAGACCAAAATCAAAATCCTAGAGATGAAAACTTCAACGTCTAAGATGGAAACAAAGCAAAACAACACTAGGTGAGATTAACAGTGGATAAATGATCGGAGTAAAACAAGATTCATAAACTTAAAATAGAGCAATAGAAACTATCCAAAATTAAACAGTGAAGAAATAAAATTAAAAAATAGATGGACAAAGCATGACTAAGGTGTAAGACAAACTCAGGCAAACTCATAGATGTGTAACTGGAGTCTGATAAGGAAATAGGGGAAGACGACTGAAAACACAATCGCTGAAACTTTCATAAATTTGAGAAAAACATAAACACAAACAAATCCGAGAAGCTCAACAAATCTCAAGCCCAAGAAACATGAAGAACAGTACACCAAGCCACATGATTTTAAAAATTGCTTAAAATTAGTGATAAAGAGGGGCGCCTGGGTGGCACAGCGGTTAAGCGTCTGCCTTCGGCACAGGGCGTGATCCCGGCGTTATGGGATCAAGCCCCACATCAGGCTCCTCCGCTGTGAGCCTGCTTCTTCCTCTCCCACTCCCCCTGCTTGTGTTCCCTCTCTCGCTGACTGTCTCTATCTCTGTCAAATAAATAAATAAATAAATAATCTAAAAAACAAATTAGTGATAACGAGAAATTCTAACAGGAGCCAGAGGTAAGCTAAGGGTGCAGTATAGCGAGAGGAAGAAGGATAACAACAGATGTCTCATCAGAACTAATGCAAGTCAAAAGAGATGGAACGCCATCTTTGAAGGCCCAAAGGAAAAGGCCTGCCAACCTGTAATTCTATACCCAGCAAAATGATTCTTCTAAAATGAAGGCAAAAGTAAAGACATTTTCAGACAAACAGAAGCTGGAGGGATTCATCACAACTAAGCCTATCATACAAGAAATGGGAAAGAAAACCGTTCAAGCAGAAAGGAAATGATGCTATAAGGAAATGGAGACCTCCACAAAGAAACAAAGATGACTGAAAACGGTAAGTATGTGAGAAAACATGGAAGGTTTTTTTCTTATTTAAAGCAATTTAAAAGCTAATTGACTATTTGGATCAAAAGTAATCACCATCTATTGTAGGGCTTATCACATACAGAAGTAAAATGTGTAACCATAATAGCTTCAAGACCTGGAGAGGAGAAGAAAAGTATATTGTAAGACTCTTACACCAAACACAAAAAGGGATATAATGATAAGGAGAAGGCACATACTACAAACTCTAAAGACTAAAATAGCGAAATAACTGAATAAAGACGTCTAGCAAGTAAGACAACAAAGAGATAAAGAAATTACCAAGGGGTGCAAGGAAACTTTTGAAAGTGATGTAGACATTCATTGTGTTGATTTGCGTTACTGGTTTCATGGTGTCCTCATATGTCAGAACGTATCAAACTGTCACTTTAAATATGTACAGCTTGTTTTATGTCAATTACGAGTCTGTAAAACAGTTTAAGAAAGCAATAGAACAATATGGAAAGGGAGCTGCAGAGCCAATGAAGCAAAATAAGAACCGTCATAATACCTTCACGGAACGAAAAGAAATCATACAAAGTTAAGAACAGAATCAATGCGGATGACAAATTCATTCCTGATATCAAGTAAAGCGTTGAGAAGGGGCTGCCAAGTTGTACAACTCCAGGGAGTTCGCATCTCTTAGTCCATGATGTGAATGGGGGCCCCAACAGCTCTGCACTCCATAGCCCTTGTGGTCCTCTGCTTGAGATGGTCACAGGGAATGCAGAGGATGAACACAAGAAGGTCAAAGTAATATACTGAGATTTTAATGGATTTGGAGGACAAAGTTGATCTGCTGGAAAGCAGAAAAGCATGGCAAATGAAATAGAAATGTAATAATAGGAATATTTAAATCCCTGAAAAGAAAAATAATGGAATTTGCTGATTAAAAACACCACTGTTGGGGCGCCTGGGTGGCACAGCGGTTAAGCATCTGCCTTCGGCTCAGGGCGTGATCCCGGTGTTGTGGTATGGAGCCCCACATCAGGCTCCTCTGCTATGAGCCTGCTTCTTCCTCTCCCACTCCTCCTGCTTGTGTTCCCTCTCTCGCTGGCTGTCTCTATCTCTGTTGAATAAATAAATAAATAAAATCTTAAAAAAAAAAACCCAAAAACCACTGTTCCCAAAGGTTTTGGGTAGGAGGTAGGGCAATAATACAGAAAAATCAACATCAAGACACAGCCAAGTAATGTTTTTGTACTTTATGATTGAAGGGAAAGTTCTTCAGGAGTCCAGGTAGAAAAGTCAGTCATCAACAAGCTGCAATGAAACAGGCTGGCCTCAGAATCTTTGGATAACAGTATATGCTTCCATTGTTCAGGAGACAATGGAGGAATATATTCAAAATCCTGATGGAAAGAAAATGTAAGCCAAGATTATTAATCTAGCCAAGATGTCATGCAAGAATAAAGGTGACAGGAAGACATTTTCAACTAGGAAAGAATTGAAAGAATTATCCTGCTGATCCCATGTTAAAAAGCTGTTTGATGATACAATCCAGCTAGTAGCGGTCAAAATCCAGAAAACCTCCTACTATCTACTTTTCCTGCTTCTCTGGTCATAAGAATTTTGACACTTCTGCAGGCACATTGCCCCCACCTGTAAGACTCCATAATCTAGCCTCCCTTACAGCTAGTTAATGGTCAAGTCGTGAAGTTCTAGTCAATAGTATATAAACAGATATGGTGTGTGCAACTTCCAGGAAGTCTAATTAAAGGGAAGTAGGATATCCCTCTTTAGCCATCATCCCTCGTGCTGCCTGACAGACAGATGTGATGGGTGGAGCCCTAGCAGCCATCTCAAACCATGAGGACAAAAGCTAAAGCCTAATGATAGAGAAGTCACCCAGGAGTTTAGTTGCCTAAAAAATTTGTGTACCTGCCTCACCTTCTCTGGACTTCTTCTTCAGGATTATTTCATATGAAAAACAAGTAGACTTTTATTTTGCTTAACCCATCAATTTTTATTGTTGTTTTATACAGTGGAACCAAATTCTGATTGATACACCAGTCAACTAACAGATATGTCTGAATCAAGGACTGAGGTATGGAGAGGCTATGATTTTATACTCAGAGTTCATGAAATTCCTTTCATGATGGCATTAAAAGCTGACATAATTATTACTACGGGGTGGAATAGAAATGTTATATAATGTAAAAGATAAAAATAATAATATAAGTAACAGTATCAGGGAGTGGGAAAAGGGAGGTGGGAAAGTGTAAGTGTTGGTCTCCCCAGCTCTCTGAGCAGGAAGTCAATCAATACTGTACAAATTTAAAATATGCCATTTCAAAACGGACTCCAACCTCCTAGTGTTTTCTGTAATCCCTGGGAGGGAATCTGTTAGAAAATAATATCGCTTGTGCCGAAGAAATATTTACCTAAATAGAGGAATTCCTTCCATTTCATTTCAGTTTCTTGTTCTTTTAAACTAACATAAAATTTAATGTAATACATTTTTATTAAAATGTTGCCTCCATGGTATGACCCCGCCATTACGTCCCCATCTATGCAGACTGTGTCGATATATCTGCATGTTTTCATTTCTGGGGATTACACTTTGTGAGGAATATTTACTACCTTTTTCTTGGTGGTATTCTTAATTTCCTGAATTTTTTTATAATGACTGTATATAACTTTTCTAACATTAGTGGGTTTCTAGTACACATTCTAATGTTCGGTATTCATCTGGTAATGACCAAGGGCACCCCTCCAAGTCACTGATTAATGCTCTATAGCATGGATGATTTTAATTTATTTAAACACTTTTACACAAAATTTCATGTTTTTAAAACATCTCACTGCACCATCTTATCTCAGTTTTTTTTTTGTGAGATTTCCAAAAATGGGGTTTCTGATCAAAATGGCATGCATATTTGAAACCCTCATGGTGAAGTGATCGTGTCCTATTTACACTCTAAACCATTAAGTGTGAGAGTACCCATTTTCCCTTTTTAGTAATGGAGACTACCAACATTTTTCAGTTGTGCCAATGTAGTTTAAAAACTGGTATTTCAGGGGCACCTGGGTGGCTCAGTTGGTTGAGCGCATCTGACTCATGATTTTGGCTCAGGTCGTGATCTCAGAGTTGTGGGATCAAGCCCCATGTGGGCTCTGTGCTCAGCAGGGGGTCTGCTTGAGATTCTTTCTCCCTCTCCTTCTGCCCCTCCCCCCTCAAATAAATAAATAAAATATTTTTTAAAAGCTGGTATTTCATTGTTATTTTAATTTTATTTCCTTGATTCTTTGTTAGAGAGGGACTCTTTTTTCTCTACTTTATTGGTTATTTGTGGCTTTTCCTTGTCCATTTATCTATCAGGTTATTTGTCTTTTTCTTATCAACTTGTAAAAAGCTCCCTTTAGATAAAGGCTATCAATTTTTTGTAATACATACTATAAATCTTCTCTCCCAACATGTATCAAATGTCTTTTGATTTTGTTTATGGTATCTATAGCCAGACATAAAGGCTTAATTTTTATGGGGCATATATCATTTTTACCATAATAGTGAAGTCATATTTTTTTAAGTGATGAAAACTAAACAAAACCACAGCAGTGCTCTTGCCCCATTACATCACTCCCACCCCCTCCCTCATCCTTTGAAGTCCAAGCTCCCCAGTGTGGCTTCCAAAGCCCTCCACGGGAGTCCTACACCCTGGTCCGGCAAGGCACTCCCCGCTCCTCGGGAGACCAGATTAATCGCGAGGACAGACTGCTGGTAGTTACTTTCACGCACATCAGGGGCCTCCTGTCCCTGAGCTGAGCCTCAGCTGTTCCCTGCTTTAGCCAAAGCCCACTTTCATCCAAGACCCTCTCCTTCTCCAGGGATGCTTCCCTAAACCCCACCTTCCTGCCACCAGGCTCAAGAACTCTCTTGTGGGACTCCCATCACGCCTTGAGCTCAGCTGTTGTCCAACCAGTGGGCACCTAGACGTCCTCCTGATGCCCACCCACCAGCCGCCATGCTGATTGGTCAGGGTCTGTGCCCTGTCACCCCTGACCTGAGCACCTCTCTATTGCCCTTATCAAAATACACTTTAATTATCCATTTATAGTCATTGCCCCCTAGACGAGCAGCTTCCCAAAGTCAAAGTTCTAATTTGTTCTTCCTCATGTGTCTCTGACTCCTGCTTCTCTTCTTTCTAGCAACACCTATGTTCTTAGCTATTCTTATTTTTCGTATCACTCTCAAATCCAACACGTCCTTGGAGAGTCACTGATGACCACAGTGAAGGGATAATATAGCCATTTTGCAGAAGAGAACACTGGGCCTAGGAAAAGCCAAGTAAGTGTCTTGAATTTTGAGATTGGGCATAATAAATTGTAGGCTCGACCACTGGAAACGACTTCAAGCTATGTTCTTGTCTACCACTGTAACTTTCGGTTGATTAAGTACTGTATCTCAAAGGACTATCCCATCATAGCTTACCCATTTTCTGGTTTGATATCTCAGGTACCTTGGGATATGAGATGCCAGCATCTAGCAATCAGCTAGATGTACCATATTCTAATACTAGAGCGTTACAAGATGCTCTCATAATCGGCAGCAAATAGTTCTATCTGCGAACTTCCAACAGTTTGCCAGATGCTTCCTACTCTGGCCACCTTCATAGAAATTGCTCTAAAATATTATTTTATGAATATACAGTATCTGGTAACAAATAGTATCTTTCTGTGAAATTAATTTCAATTTAGCCTTAACTAATACTAGATTGCTATGGAATTACATATTACATACACATTACTACAGAAAGAAGTTCATCATGATTAATGTTATTACAGTGAACACCAAAGGAATTAATAATGATTTGCAGTTATTATAAAGTGGTACTGGTGTAGGGAAAAAAAGGTTAAGTCTAATTAAATTCTGGCAACCACTTTAGGGCCATGCAGCAATGAGGACGCTGGGTTTTATGTTAATTAATTCTATATGGAATGTTGCTGAAGTGTTTTAATATTGTTCAAAGAGCCATATTTTGACTACCAGTATATGTTTTGATTCCCCCCCCCCACGGTGACCTGGCATGGCGAAGGTGTCGAAACCTTGGGACTCACCAGGCATTAGGAAGCTGTGGGGGTTTCTGATTCTGATCTCAGAGGAGTCATGCTTGGTGGTGACGCCAAGTGTCTCCAGTTCCCCGCAATGACCCACGCTGGAAAGTGGATGACTTTTCTTTGGAAATGGGTCTTGGCTGTCCTGAGCTGCTTTCAGGGTTAGACACGTCTCCACAATTGTCCCTTCACACGGGTGGGATGGGCAGCCTGGGCAGCCCAGAAGGATCCCAGCTTCCCCCAAAAGAGGATTTGGGTAACACGGAGCCTGATCTTCTGCTAGAAGGTCATCCAGCTCATGGACGAGCTGGGGACTTGGGAGAAACCGAAGATTCCGATTTCGTTATGGTTCCGTAGCTCATTTCCTTTGCAACTTGGGGCAAGTCATTTAAATTCTGAGTCTGACTTTCCTCAGACTTCACAGTATTGTTTTCAGGATTAAATCAGAAAATGGATGAGAGATGGGAAGCTCTGGGAGCTAAAGAAATTCGCGTTGTGACCTTCCCCTGGGGTGACATCCCACTCTTCACTCGGTTCGTTCCTACACCCAGACTGACGAGCTCCTCATCGATGGGGCCAGACCTTTCAAATATTGCTCCTGCTTCATGCCACATAAAAATATTTAACTTAATATTTCAGATAGTGATGTTTGGTGGGAACTTGTTTCCCTTAAAGCAGATGTTCAATCACTTGACTTTTTAAATTAATCAAAGCACACAAGTTAGGATCTCTGTCTCGCATCTGTAAGCCAAGGGCATAGCTAAAAGCTTGGCTAGAACAAAGTTCAAATAACTTAACTTTAATTCAAATAAATAAATTATAGTTGAAAGAAAGAATGGATGGGGGCATGCATGGATGGATGGGTGGGCATCCTGATTTCTCTGACCCAATACAGACACAGCACTTGTGATAAGTGAAACCAAGGCAGAACTTGTATCCTGATGCTGGCCTCAGTGGTCACCCTTCCAGTCCTGCAGGCACTGGTGGGAGCAGGTCAGGCTTTGGCAAATTTGCCTGCAACCTTCCCACCCCTGAGCACTGTTCATGGCACATAAATGCCTCCCAAGCACCCAGCAGCCACGCTGGTAGCCTCCCAGGAGCACATACCGTCACCCACAGTGATCTCTCCCCACGCTGGGCCCATAGCAAGAGTATGTCTAGCCCAGAGGGTCTCAGACTTCAGGGGTAAGAGAATTGCCTGGAGGGCTTATTAGAACACAGATCTTTGCGCCCCATCCGCAGAATTTCTGATTCAGTGGGTACAAGACAGGGCTGAGAATTTGTATTTTAACAAGTTCCCAGATCGTGCTGTGACTGCTGGTCTGGGGACTACACTTTGAGAAGTTGAGGTCTAGCCCAGTGGTCCCTGTAGAACTTACTGGAAGTCATAACTTAGAGGAGAACTACCTTGAACAGGGAGTTTGGTGAACACCAATATGGCATCTCCTTGTTGCTTTGTAGCCATGTTCTAAAGATGGCCATTCCTACCTTTGCTTTCAGAAGAGGAAGCCGGTTTCTGGAGGGACACAGCCCCACCCAGGTCACGGGAGGCCGGATCTTCTCTCATTACCCAGTGCTGACAGTCTGGCTGGAAAGGCAATTGCCACATGAAAACAAAGCGTGCCAGGGCACCTGGGTGGCACAGTCGTTAAGTGTCTGCCTTCGGCTCAGGGCGTGATCCCGGTGTTCCGGGATCGAGTCCCATATCAGGCTCTTCCGCTGGGAGCCTGCTCCTTCCTCTCCCACTCCCCCTGCTGTGTTCCCTCTCTCGCTGGCTGTCTCTCTGTCACATAAATAAATAAAATCTTTAAAAAAAAAAAAAAAAACAAACAAAGCGTGCCTGCCCGGAACAGTAGCTAATACAATGAAACACATGATGTGTGAGCTCCACAATGTTTCACAAGCAGTGGGTGGGCAATGACAGATTGATTGACTGCAGGTCAACTGTGCCAAGGATCCTGGGAAGGAAAGTCTTGCCCAGTTCACTTGACCAGCTATGTGACTTTTGGCAGGTCAATTAACCTCTCTGGACCTCCCAGATTGGCCCAAAGTGCTCATGCTCCTTCCGCCTCTGACTTCGGTGTCTGTACAGGCCTGCATCTGCAGGGCCAGCAGCATCTGAGAACCCAGCGAAGTGGGCTTCCCTCTGGGGCTTCATGCCTTCCGTACAACCCAGAACAATGCGCAGGGGGCCAGAGACACCCCTTCGGTCCCTCTCCATCCGTCAGCACCAGAGACATCTGACTAATAATCCCCCTGTGGCCTTTGCAGGGCCAGGGAGGAAGTTACCAGAAGCCAGAAATGCAGACGACCGATTCCTGATTAAAAGGAAACCTATTTTGTGGAAATTAATATAAAACCAAACCAAACCAAACCCCACCATGGCTCCTCCAGTGACCTCCACATTTCAGGGCTGTGTCATCAGCCCAGGACCCATTCGGAGCCCATCAGCAGCCTGAGTGCTAATAGAGAGGCCCCCAGACTCCTTGGAACCTCAAGAGGGAATCTCTGGGGAGCTGACTCAGCCGTTTGTCTTCGCAGGGGTAGAGAAATTGGATTCCAAGGCACGGAGGACAGCAAGTCTGTATCCAGAAGCCTGGAGACACAAAGGACTGCTGTCAAAGAGGGGAACCGGCCTAGAGCAAAGGTGGGGCTTATGGAAAGGAAAGAAGGAGGGAGGGAGAGAGGCAGAGAGGAGGAAGAATTGATTTATCATCCACAACTCCATGGCAGACACTGTGCATGCCATGCCATTCATTCCAACAATGACAAACTTTCAAAATAGGTATTATTATCCCCATTTTACAGCTGCCATAACTGAGGCTCATACCTCCAAGTGACTTAGAGAGTTCATTGCATCACGTAGACTCAGACTAGGGAGAGAGCATCAATTCAATGCAGATGTGTCTAATCTCGAAGGTCCTGCACATTTCCCTTTTACTCACCCCATGCAGTGCCTCAGGGTCACCCCACCCAGTGCCAAGAAGACACCATAAGAAGAGAGGAGAGAGGGTGGCTTGGTGAGGGGCCCTGGACCGTTACCTGGTCTCACCTGAGTGGTGCATCCCAGACCCCCGGCCAGGGCTCACCAGATCCTAGCGCAGGAACTCCTGGCCAGTGCAGAGACATGAAAACAACAGCGTGCTGCATGGACATTGGCACTCACTGCTCAGCCACAGGCAGTCGTGTTACCCGAAGCTCAGCAGTGAGGACCCCACACTCACACACACTGATGGGCCAGCCTTGTCCTTGAAACAAGCACAAATGTAGACAGGTCTCTAGCTGAAAAGTCCCTGCTCTCTGGGAAGCTCTCTCCACCGTGCCCAGCTAACCCCCACCCTCCTGAGAGCCCCACTTGCGTGCTAGCACCCGGACCCTTCCTCAAACAGCTATAACGGGTGTAATGTCTCCCCCACCTGATCATGAGCATCTCAGCTCCTCCCTCTCCTTCCATGCCCACCAGCACAGGTGCTGCCGAGAGGGACTCAGCCACAGCTGCCCAGGGGAGCTTTTGGCACAGTCCAGTGTAGTAGTCACTAGCCACATGTGGCTCTCGGGCATCTGAAATGTGGCTCATGCAAATGAGGAACTGACTTTTTGTGTGTATTTTATTTCAGTGTATTTCAATTTAAATAGCTACCGGGCTAGCTGCTTCATGAATACCTGCGGGCTGGAAGAGAGAAGGAGAAGAGAAAAGAAAAGGAGGAGAATAAAAGGAAGGTGAGGGTGAGGATAAGGAAAATCCCATCAGCACAAGAAGGGAGGGAAGGAAGGAGGGAGGGAGGAGAAAGTGCTGATACCAGACAACAGACAGGCAAACTGCAGGTTGGTGTCTGGGTAATGTTCGTTCTCGTGGGCTCTGCTGTCCTGCCTTGGAGTGACAGAGAGGCACAGAGCAGCCCGGGGCCACCCACAGCCTTCTTAGCCCTCGGTGAGTGAGCACAGGTCCTGGGAGAGCCCAAGTCCAAGCATCTTCCAGAACACCAAGTGCTTACCACCCTCCAAAGCTTCCAGACTTAGAAGCAGAGACCCAAGAGTGTCAGAGAGAAAGGGCCCCCTGGCTGGCCCTCCTCCTGGCCGCACAGACAGGGGGTGAGCTCAGAGGTGGGAGAGGGCTGCCTCCCACCCACCCGCTCCC
>NC_048223.1:81657023-81727805 GCF_002007445.2 Ailuropoda melanoleuca
CCGCTCCCCTCCCCCTCCTCCCTCCCTCCCGCCCCTGCCGCCTTCTCCACATCAGCAATAGATTTCCAGGACACTCTAATGAAGTACATCTTGAGTCCCCTTTTCACGGCTAATGAGGAGACAACAAGAATTTGACTAATACCAGTACAATTACTGGAGCAGTCAAGCAAGGGCCTCTGATTAGACGTGATAATTTGCAAGGCTGGGCTCTTCACATTAAGTTTGCAAACAGTTTAAAAATCACTTCCTCTATTTATCCAGCTAATCCCTGTTTAATGACTCCAGACCCAAGGAAAGAAAGGGGAAATGTCTCTTTAAAAATTAATAAATAAATAAATTAAAACACTAGCAACCCCAACCTTATTTGCCCAGACAGGAGAGATGGCAGAAGTACAACCTGACTGTCATATTTTCAGGCAGACTCACATAAGATTTCCCAGTCACGAAGGATTTTGTCCTCCCCAAACCATGGTCCTCATGCTCGCTTCAGTTGCTATCCCAGCCCGGCCACTCCTTCCCGGAGCGGACAGAGCGGCTTGTCCAAGGGCTTGTCGACCTCTCTGTTGGTGGGTCTGAGGGCCCCGATCCTGGAAAGGCTGTAGGTGGGCACCGGTCTCAAAGTGTTGTTGAAAGGACAGACACACGGATGGAATTCCAGAGGGTTCTTTATAATCTTACCACTCGAAGCATGGTCCCGGCACCAGCCGTGCAGGCATCGCCCGGGGGGGCCTGTTACGAATGTAGAACTTCAGGCCCCATGGAGACCTGGCCATACAGAATCCGCGATTTTCCAAGCTCCCGGGCCACACGTATGTGCGCGAACACTCGCGAAGTGCTGCTTTATGACACAAAATTTGCCTGACTCCGAGGATGACCAGGAGGCACATGGGTTTGTGGATTTCCGTACCATGAACTCTGTGGATCTGAGCTTGTCTGTGCACCTTCCCCAGGGATGTATCGCGGGGTTATTCCAAGGAAGAGCACATTTGGGAAAAGCTGAGTCAAACCCAATCAAAACTATTTGTTGACTGCAGGTTTCACAGCATAATACCAAGAAGCATTTTAACGTCCAAGAGGGAAGATCCTGTCTGTGGTGTTTCCCAAACTCACCTGAAGTGGGAACCCCTCTTGGTGAGAGCGGAACACAGCAGGTTCCCAGTGGCTCAGTAGTGCCCGTAGAGGGAAGAGCTACTACGGACGGTGGGTGATTCTGCAAGACACGTGGAGTTCTCTGGTCCCTGCTGTGGTGTCCTGACAGCAAAGGGACATCCAGGAAGGGAAAGCTCGGGGCTCCCTGGATCTGTCCCAAACTTCCGTCTCCCATCGTCTTCCTCTGGCACTCTCACGCGGAAGCAGAAGTCAGCCCAAGTGTCAAGTCCTTAACTAAGACCAGCAAATCCAGGCATCTGGCAAAAGAGAGGATTTGGGGGGTGGGAGGTGGAGGATACCAACCTCCTTTTCATCGTGACTCACTGTGGAGGGGATGGCTCTCATGCCTTTCTCCTCCAGCTCCGGGTGAACGAGGAACGGCTCACGTGCGTCAGCGAGTCTCATGTTGTGCCAAGAGCTTTCTGCGCCTACTTCATCCAATCTGTATGCGAGCCTGGAGGGAGCCAGCCTCACTGGCCCGCGTCACAGAGGCGGAGAACGGACGCCACCGAGGTTCAAGTCGACCCAGCTAAGCATGCAGTCGTGCTGGGATTCAAACACAAGCAGAGCCAGTAGGCTCTGCTCTGCTCTGTGCATGGCAAGAGGGCGCTCAATTGTAATTAAATCCTAGTTCACACGCACAAGCACCCACATACTCAAATATATGACCCTAGTCCCTAAACACCACTATGCTTATCTATGTGAGGATATATGTTGGTCAGCATAATACCTTCCAGTTCCATCCATGCTGATGTTTCTGATGGCTGAGTCATATTCCACTGTATACACACACACACACACACACACAAACACACACACACACGAGGAAATGTGGAAATGTGCAAAATGTGGAAATCCCAGAATTGGAAAGAGCTTGGTAAAATCTCCGAGGGCAAACAGCGCATCTCAGCCTCACAATGTCCCTGAGGGTAAAAGAGATGTTCTTACCCCCACTTTATGGAAGGGAAGACTGAGACCAGAGAGAGGAAGTGATTTGTCAAGATCTCATGCTCACCAACAACAGCCCAGCTGGCATTTAGTGTGGATCTCATCATCCCCTGGGGCCTGAGGCCACACCCAGACCACCAGGGGCAGCTGCCCATCTCAGGCTGTTCCCATCATGCTCTGAAGGAATCTAGAGGCCCCCAGGATGTATGGAACTTCAAAACTGTATGTCTGCGGTAGCACAAAAGAATTGACACCCAGACATTATGGAGTGAAGGCTGTAGGTCTGTGTGTCTGTGCCTCGACTACCGCATACACTCATACACAAGACATACACGCCCACCCGTGCACATACACACACATGCACAAATACCCAATACACACACTAAATGCACAATACGTACACACCCCCATACATACACTCACAAATATATAGTACACACACGGGCACACACACACCTGCACACACCTGCACACACCTGCACAGGCATATACAATACACAGTGCAAACGCACACACACGGGCACACACACATGCACACACCTGCACGGGCATATACAACACACAGTGCAAACGCACACTCATGCACACACACACATGCACACACCTGCACAGGCATATACTATACACAGTGCAAACGCACACACATGCACACACACACATGCACACACCTGCACAGGCATATACAACACACAGTGCAAACGCACACACATGCACACACCTGCACAGGCATATACAACACACAGTGCAAACGCACACACACGCACACCTGCACAGGCATATACAACACACAGTGCAAACGCACACACACGCACACACGTATACAATACATATGCGTGCAACATGCACACACACATGCACACTCACAGCCCTGTGTTTCACGCTGACCAGGGTGTTTTTCAGCTGCTGACTTTGCCAGAGTTTCTTACACAAGCCAGCCCGCCTCCCCTCTGCTGGCAGAGGCCAGCCTTAGCCAATGAACACTTACAGAAATGGGGGGCTGAGAGGCACCTAGAAGTGGTCATCTTACAGAAGACAGGAAGAAGTTCAGGAGAGGAGGGGAGGGGCACTAAGTGAGGACTCTCAGGTGGGGAGGGTGCTGGGTACAGTCAAGCTGGGGCCTGAACTAATGCCCAGGCTACCAATCAGGAGCCCTGGGATCCACCGCAGTCCCGCTGCAGGTGCACCGTGTGACCTTTCTCCTTTTCTCTCCCGCCTCACTGTGCCCACTTGTACAACGACTCTGTCCCCTCATTTAATGGCCCGCTTCAGTGAGTCTGACTTTAAGTGTGGTTTATGGGCAGAAGAGCCACTATGCCCTGGAAGCCCTCTGCCCAGGAGGTCAGGGAAGGAGGGGGTCCTTCTGGAGACCCCCACTCACATATGGGAGACCTCAGGTATCTGGCCTGATGCGGGGGGAAGTAGTGCTTCGTCTCCGGGAGCCCCTGGTGTGTCGCTGTGTGACCTGAATGAAGCCTCTGCCCCTCTCTGGGCTCAGGAGCTCCATCTGGCTCCTGACGTTGTAGGACTCTGCGTTCCACAGCAATGCAATGTCCTGAAGAGGCAGGATTCTGCTCCCAGACTGCTCTGAGTTCAAATCCCAGACTTCACCATCTCCTTGTGATGTCCTCAGGTATGTTCCTTGCTTTCTTAATTCCTCAGTTTCCTGCCCTGTAAAACATAAACAGTAATGCTGCCCACACGGGAAGGAGGGAAGGAGCATGGTAGACATCGGTAGGGCTACACAAAAGGAGGAAAGATTTGGTCGGGTTCTTAGGAAACAAATAGAAAGAGAGCCCGGCTGGGGCATCAGCGCAGTATGGGTGGGCATCTGGGTTCAAGCAATCAAATGCCTGAATTCGCTTTGGCAGAACCGCTCCCAACAGAGTACTACGCAGACCCTGATGTTACCAGTGTGGAATGATCTCCAGGTGATATTGTCCAATGAAAAACAAACAAACAAAACCCCAAGATGCAAAGCAATGCATACAGAATGTTTCTGCTGGGGTGTGAGGGAGGCCCACACGCAAATATGTAGCTGCTTATTTTTACAACTAGAAGCACTGGATGAATAAACATGGGGTGGGGGAGGCGGGAGCTTTACTCGTGGGGGCGAGGGAGCATGGGCAGAAGAAGCAGGGTTGGAGGTGAGTGTACCTTTCCATTCAGTAATCACTTTTGAGTCATATTCCAAAATATTCAAAAATAAAAACAAAACAAAGCTTCGGCTGTCTTGTGGTAGGCGGACAGTTTGGGGAACTGGCAGGAGCCAGCCGGCCTCTCTAATCCGGACGGACAAGCAGACAGACAGACAAACAGCCCCGAGGCTCAAGTCCCCGCGGGCTGAGAAGGGGGCCAGCGGGGCAGCCAGTGACGCCCCCTGCCCACCCCACCCTGCCTCAGCCCAGCAGGCAGCCCAGCAGGCAGCCCTGCGCCCTCTCACCCACACCCCTGCTGGCAGCGAGCATTCCACTCCCCAATTCTTCCCGGAATGAATGCTTTCTCTAAGCTCATTGCAAAACATCCTGGCTGGAGCTGCAAATGGGAATCCAGAAGCACCCCCTGGAGAGAGGTAACCCCTTCCTGAGGACATTCCGGCCTGGTGCGAGGGCCTGCAGCAGAAGAGGGCAGAACGGGCCAAACTGCCATTTCCGGCCAAGCCTGAGGCCCCACGGGGCAGCCACGCACTGACAGGGTGCCACGCCTGGGCTGGACCAGCCTCCCGGGTTCAGGCAATGTGGGCTGTTGGGAGGGTTGGCCCACGTTTTGAGGCCTCTAGGAAGACGGGATCAGTTTCCCCACCTGGGTTCCAAGCCCTTGGTCGAACTCCCACCCAAGAGGACAGTCATGTTGACAGCACCTGACAATCCTATCACCGTGCTTACTCCCCCACTAGACGGGGAGCCCCTGCAGACCCACGGACTGGACTGCGTTTCTTCCCTCGGTGTTGCCACCGGGCCACCCCAGCACTGGCCTGGCACAGGGCAGGAGCCTGAAGAAAGTCTGGTAAATAGGGAATGGGTAAGAAAGTTGGCCAGCATGCAGGCAGGGGAAATAAGGGGGGAATTGTTCCCCAACTGTGTCAATAACAGACCCAGTATTCTTTCTCCAGAGCTCAGCCCAAATCTGAGTCAGTCACTTCTCTAAAGTGAACTCCAGAGGCTGGGATTGGCCATGGAGGTCATTCCATGGAGAAAAGAAAGTCTCTTATCTCCCTTGTTCCCTCCTCAAACACAGCCAACCTCATGACCCTCCAAAGCCATGCCTGGGGAGGGGGCCGCAAGACAGTAGAGGGCTCATGGCCCCCAGACATCCAAGTCCCAGTGCTGACTCCACCCACCTGAGTTTCCCTTGCTTGGTGCCGCGTCCAGACTCTCGGCGTTGGGGGGGGGGCGGTTCAGTCACTCGTTCACAGACATCTGTGCGGCACCTGCTAAATGCCAGGCCCTACTAAGGAGGGAATTCAGCAGCGGCGACTCAGGCTTGTCCTGTTTCTTTGGATTTGGGGTTGAAGAGGAGGCATCATTTCCACCATCACCATTGTCATCACTGCTATGATCCCCATCACCATATCACCATCATCGTCACCACCATCACCCCCTTCAACCCGGCTCCAAGAACTTCCTGTACCCCGTACCTCCATATATCACTCCTCAGGAAAGGCACGCCAAAGCCAAAAGGGTAACTGGCTCCGACCATCAAGATGCACCACGTGGTTCCAGCCCGGGGTGCTACTGGCTGCCACTCTAGGGGGGTCCTGGGGTCTGGGCAGGGATGGGTGAGAAAGAGTGGCACTTGTCTCCAGCCCTACCCACAGGACTCTGGCCATCCCCCTGGGCAGGGAGGGGCTCGCACTGAGGGAAGAACTGGCCCTGTGACCTCACCCCTTTCTTGACTTTGCACAGTTTCAACCCATTGTGGAGTCTTGGTTTGGATTCTTCATGAAACAGGGCCTCCCCCACACAGTAAAGGCTTTGTGTAGGTCTCCGGGTGCCCCAGACTCCTCTCTCCAGAGCCTCGGGGCCCAGATAACAGCCATTTAGCTTTCTGGGGTCTGGTCCAGGTCCTTACAATGTGTCACCAAGGGTCGCCACCTTCCCTCGAACAAATGTGGGGAGGAGACACCAAGTCAAGGGGCTGGAGGGACTGGTGGACAAAGGCCATGAGCACAGAAAACAGGAACAGGAAAGACAGGGTAAACTCAACTTTAAAATAATAATTGCAAAATGGAAAAAGGTTGTGACTGCTCTCAAGCAAAGGGACAGGCTGCCTGGGTCCCTGGACTCAGTGTCAGAGCCCTGAGAGAGCACCCATTTCACAGAGGGAAACTGAGGCCTAGAAAGGAGAACTCGACTTACGGCCCTCAGCAGATGTGATGCGGGGCCAGGCCAACACCCAGACTCCCGCTGTCAGACCCACCTCTGAGCAGGCCCCACCAGGCCCCACCAGCGCTGGGCAGCCTACTGCTACACTTCAGAGCTCAGTGCTCCTCCTTGGGCCTCTCCAGGGGCAGGATTTGGGGATGTCCCCTGGCCATGGTGGGCTCAGAGGCACAGCAAGACCTCCTCACCTTAGGTAGCCTCGGGACACCTGGCCCCATGCACTGAGCGCGCCAGCCAGGAGCAGGGCCGGGGCCAGAGGCTGCGGGGGGCCAGCTAGCTTCTCAGTCCTGACCCCGTTTCCTACTCCTACCCTGTCCCTGCATCCCCACTCTGTCCCTCTGTCCCCAGGCCCTGACCTCCCTCCACTACCTCGGCTCACTCGCTCACTCTTCCGCCCTCTTTCTTGTCACCTTCTGGTTTCCCCAATTCCGCCTGCCTCTCTCCTTGCCAAGCCTCGCCTCCTCCCTCAGTGCTTCTCACTCTCTCTTCTTCCCCCTGCGTGTCTACCTCCTTCCGCCTCCATCTCTGTCTGTGCCTCTGTTTCTCTCTGTGTGTCTCTCTGTCCCTCTGTCTGACGGCGTGAGTGGGTGGCCGGGTCTCTCCCTGTGGATTGCCCCAGGTAGGCTCGCTCTCTCGCTCTCTCGCTCTCTCTCTCTCTCTGTCGTGTGTGCCCGGTCTGTTTACCTCTCACACAGCGATGCAGTACACACCCTTGCCTTTATTACCTCATTTGCTCTTGACAAGGACTCTGAAGAAGGCAGGGGACAGGCAGGAGGGGCGATGGCTTTTCTCTGTGTGCGGAGGAAGGCCGCGCTCGGAGAGCCCGAGAGACCGCCCCAGGTCACACAGCTGGCAGGTGGCAGGGCCACCTTCCCACAGCAGTGCCAGGCATCGCTGCTCCACCACAGTGGCTGTGAACTGGCCGAGCGCTGAACTTGCCAGCCCGGCTCCCAAGGGACAGCGCCGTCATCCCCAGAGGTCCCGGGATGTGCCGGTAACTGGCCGCGTGGTAGTTCCTGGAAGCCAGTCTCCGGGGAGGGGGCCTGGCCCTGCAGCGCGGCGCAGACAGCTGGTCTGGGAGGGGACAAGCAGTCCTGTGCTAGAGTGGCCAGGGGGTATCCTTTGTGCCGGGCCTGGAGTGCAACCAGCAGCCGAGCAGCCCAGCAGAGATCTGCACTCAGCGTCACCGGGAGGGCAGGAAGGACAGAGATGCTTCCCTGCAAGGAACCGCTCCCCACAGGGCCACGCCTGGGTCCCACAGGCCCCTCCAACACCCATGTCACATCCAGGTTGACGTCCCCTCCTGCCACCACTTCTGCCCAGCTCCTCCTGGATGCCCCTTGAGGGGAAAAAAGAACAGCACCACCCACCAGGACCCTGGCCAGCAACCCGGGATCATCAATGGCTCCTCAAATCCCTTCGCCCCCAAGCTGAGCCCATGAAGACCACCTCCAGATAGGCCTCCTACTAGGCTTTGCTTCTCCCCGCTCCTGCCACATGCCTCTTCCCTGGATTTCTGTGCTTGCCTCCAACCTGGGCCCCAACCCTCATCCTGAGCCTCCTGTCGGTCTGCTGCCCCGGAGCAGAAGGGGAGCAAGGTCATGGTTTCGGTTCTGCAGCCAGACAGGCTGGACTAGAGCTCTCGTGGCTCTATTCTTAGTGGGACTTGGGGTAAATCACTTACTCTCTGAACATTGAGACACCAGGGAGCTGACTGTCTTGTCTCTTGTCTTCATGCTTACCAGGTGACCTTCTGATTGTAATCTGACATCCCCCGTAGAATCATCTACCAGAAGAGAGCAAGCCTAGCAGGATGACGAGGCTGTTCGATACAACATGACGGTTGTAACTTTCTCTGTAAATCCATTATTTGGTATTCTCGTTTACCAAAAATAAAATGGAATCGAATAGAATAAAATGCCCAAAGTGGAGGGAGAAGTCTGAGGACGTTCACATAGCAGCAATAACCAACGTGACGAAGAGAGAGAAAAAGACAGCGTATGGGCCCACACCGCCTCCGAATGCCTGTAAGGCCATTAGAGAAGCAGGCTTATGTCAGCTCCTGCAGCATGAGGACCCACATGGAGACAGATTTAAATTGAAGTCAATAAGAACTACTTTGCTAAACAACCAGGTAGTGAGGTGCCTGTTATTGGAGGTATGCAAGAACAGTCTGTGTGAACTTGGGCAGGAGTCCTGCAGAGAGGTGTCATTCTTGAGCCTTCTCTCTTCCTTCGCATTGCTACCATGAAACACTAAAAGACTTTTAAATCTGTCCGACCCCCTCCAGGCCCCCAGCCGGTACCTTGGCCCAGCTCCCCTCCCCTCCTGCCTGGGTGACCACAGCAGCTCTCACTCTCCCATGTACCCTCATCACTGTCCTCACAAAAGCCACAGTGATCTTCCCATGCACGAATAAGCCCATTTTGTTCACCCACCACAACCCTCTCCCCAGCCAGCTCCCCCACCCCCAGGTCTCCACTGCCCTTCGGTAGAGTCTTAACTCCATAACGCGGCTACCAGGGCCTCCAGACCTGGTCCTGACCAGCCCCCAGTACACTCTCCCCACCCGTGCCTCATGTGAGATGCTGAGCCAGCCAGAGAGAAGGACTTGCTGCTGCTCTTTCTTCCCCTCCACCTTCTCCCCTCTCTTCCCCTCCCCGCCCCCACCCCCAGTCTCTGGCTTTGCAGACACCACCATATTTGCCTGCAGCACTCTGCCTGGCTGGCTCCTATTCCTCCTTCCTGTCTGAGCCTCCACCTGTCCCCAGAAAGCTGTCCCAGGTGCCCCCATACACACCCTGCCTGGGCTCAGCTCCTGAGAAAGCCTGCATTTCCCTGCAAGCACCACAGCTGGCCAGTGCCTCCCCCAGGAGGGAGAACCATAGCGCCAAACCTGTGTTCAGGTTTTGCCACAACATCCCCACCTGTGCCTGCAGCACTGAATGGGTTCAGGAATGGCTGGTTCAAGGCAAGGAGGAAGGGGAAAGAGGCAGGCTCCACGGAGGAGGTGATGCAAGCCGGGCTGGAGGCTGCCCTTGATGTCCTGCCCCAGCTTTCTAGAGCTGTTCTGACCATGGGAGGGAGGGCACTCAGATCAGCTTAAAGGGCCCCCAGATAAATTTCTGTGCTGCCCAGGGAGCACCATGGAACCACCGGCCAGAGGCTGGGCTGGAAGGAGTGAGGAGAGCTCTGTGGGCCTCAGCCCATTTCCTGGGGGTCGCAGGCTCAAGCTGCAGTCCCCAGGCCTGCAGCAGGGCCACAGATGCCCCAGCTGTTCCTAAGCACCGAGGCCTCTGCACACCATTTGGAACCCATCACAGCCAGGGCGGCATTGGGCGCTGGATCTGGCTAACATGATCTTGGAATTTCTAGGGCCTCANAAGCTGCAGTCCCCAGGCCTGCAGAAGGCCACAGATGCCCCAGCTGTTCCTAAGCACCGAGGCCTCTGCACACCATTTAGAACCCATCACAGCCAGGGCGGCATTGGGCGCTGGATCTGGCTAACATGATCTTGGAATTTCTAGGGCCTCACATGTATTCCCCAGCTGGTCCCTGGGAACCAAAGACCCAGAAATGGTCCTTCTCACTCTCCACATGCCCACCAGAGATGGGAAGGATGGGACAGGCAGGATACCCAGGCCACGACTCTCCATCTGGGCCCCAGGTCCTGGGCCTTGTAGCAGGAGGGGGAAAAAGCCAGAATAATCGCACAGTCCCCTTCTCAGACCCAATGCACTCCATTACTGTTACAACCACCACGAATCAATGCCTACAATGTGTCAGAACCAGTTCTATGCATGTTATACAAAGACATTTATTCAAGCCTTTCAACAGCCCAGAGTCCTATCACTATGGGTCCACGGCCAGGATTTCAATGCAGGCAGGCAGGCAAGACTCAGACTCTACTGCTTCTGGAATATTCTGTGAGAACTATACCCAAAATTAAAGGCCACACCCAATGTTGGATCATTCAAATTCTGGCCAAAAGTTGCATGGATGCCATCACTGTGAACGGTTTTCTCTGCAGGCCCACAAGGCCATCATCACCATCCTAGGTAGTGAGAACTAAGAAAAGATACTGCAGACATGAGGGTTGAAAAGAAGAGCACAGTCCACCAGACACCTGTGGAAGCCATTCTGGGGTCCTTATATTATAGTGCGGGGAAACTGAGCAAAGGATTAGGGGGACCTCCCAAAAACGACAAGGAAAGGAGGAGGCAGACCTGGTCCCAACCTTGGCTCTGTCTCCAGCCACTGCTCAGCACTGCGCTGCTCCTTGCTCCCCCACAGAACCTGTTTTTTTCCCTTGTATAATGGGATGATAAACCCTTCCTCACGCTGAAAAAGGGAGGCCTGAGTAAGAAGGACGGTGGCCCAGGGCCCGGCGCAGGGTAGGCCCTTGAGGAACACACCAACGTCTGGATGTGACGGCCCAGCGAAGCCAGCCCCGAGCCATCTGCCCAGAGCAGAGCTGGTGGCTTCAGACCAGAGCAGGAAAGCTGCTGGGCCAGTGGGCCTTCCGTCCGTGGGGAAGGAGAGACTCGAGCCCTTGGAAAATGTGTAAGCCATGGAAGGGGAGGGGACACCCCTGGAGGGAGAAAGACCCACAGGTCCCCTCTTGGCTTTCAGCCACCTTCGAAGAGTTGTATCAGAGCCCATTCAGCCGGGCAGTTTTATCTTGTGACAGCCAAGGAAAGGGGCTCCTGTGCCATTATCCTCCACCCCACTCCTGATTTGCTAACAAAATAGTTTCTCTGGATTGTCAGTCAGGTGCTGGTGACCGGGGAAGGGGGAAGACTGAGTCGCAGTTTGCAAGGACGTGTTGACCAAGGCCTCAGAGGGAAAGTCAGTCTCCGCAGCCATAGACAGCTGGCACTCAGGAGGACGAGGTGGCCAGAGAGTGGCCCCCTCCTCAGCAAGGAGCACATGAGGGAAGTGGGAGCCCAAGAGGGAGAAGAACCTGGCCAGCGCCCCCTGGGTAATGTGGGGTGACCTGGGCCTCTGAGTCCAAGGCTGCCTCTTCTCACCGGGGCCAGGTACAAAGAAACGCAATGGGGAGGACCCAGCCTTGGAACCCCAGAAGCAAGCCTATGCGTGGAGGCACTCCTAGGGGTCCCCTTCGCAGAGCTAGGAGCTGGAGGACCAATGGAAAGGAGACTGCGCTCAGGGGTGGACACATGAAGGGGCTGCGGGGCTGCCTCATTCAAGCCCTGCTTCCCCCTCCACCAGGGATATAGGGAGTCAGAGCCTCATTCTTCTGCCCTGCACTTCCGCCCCTGGCAAAGGGGGCGGGGGGGCGGTCTTGGCTTCTGCAAGCCTCTGGGACAACTCAGGGGTAAGTTGCCCCGAAGCGCACCCTGTGCCCAGCACCCGGTTCGTGCCCAGCTGGTGCCTTTCAAGTACAACAGATCCTGAGTCCATGGCTCCCAAATGTCTTGTGGGGACCAGAGCATGCCATTGAGTGCTCGGGTGTCTGGCCTGGGATCTGCCGAGACCTGGCCAGGCACTTTCTCCTGAGGATCAGCAGCCCGAGCCTGCCAAGGATGTCACCCATCCCGGAAGATGGGACGGTGCAGTGGAATGCGCACTGAATCAGGAGTCAGGATCTGGATTCCTCAGGTGAGCCTGAGCCAGTGTCTTCCCCTCTGTGGGGTTCCATTCCCCCACCTGCAAAGGTAAATCTTTGTCTTTCACCCTCTTGAAATGCCATGGCCGTTAACATCCCAGAATGATCAGGACACATCAGTGCTCCTCCCTGAACCTCCTTTTCCTCCTCTGTGAAATGGGGCAGCATCACCTCTCTCTCAGGGCAGTCTGGCCCTAACCTGCTGCTGCTTCCCTGGGGGGCAATGGGGGTTAGGGGCCCCTTTCCTTTCAAATGCCGCTCAGACATTTGCTCAAAGACACAGCAAAGAGATTTGAGTCACACAAGTGAGGAGTAAGCCTTCAAGGCCTTTGCAAGCCACCAGACCCCAACAACCCAGAAACCGGGCTTTTTCAGCCTGCTTCCCCGGTGCCCAGCAGTCCAGCCCAGCCCCGACCTTCCCTGAAGGCCAGGCCCCTCATCCAGCTACCAGTGGCCGTCTCTTTCCACCTGTGTCTCGGACAACTCAGATTCCGCTCAGCTGAGACCGGACTGGACAGCTTCCCATCCAAACTCCAACCTGTGTCTGTCTCTCTCCCATCCCCATCTTAGAGCTAATTCTACCATCCACACATCCAGACACAGGGCAGCCAGTCCTGGGTCCCCCCCTGCTTAGTCCCCTCCCAGCTGAACAACTGACCTAGTGGGGTGAGCTCGAGTTCTCGTCGGCCTTTCCTCCCCAGGCCCACGGAACCCTCCTCCTGGCCTCTCGGCATGGCAGCTGGACTGGGAATTTTCTCACTCAACACCTTACCCCCAAAGCCCAGAACATCAGTACCCAGTAGGCAGTTAATAAGTAATTCTTGAGTAGAAGGATGGATTAGGAAGCTTTCCCAATGGAGGAGACATTTGAGGAGTCTGGAAGCCTGAGTAGACTTAGTCCAATGGACCCAGAAGGAGGAAGTGTTGAAATGACACCATGTGGTCGATCCTCAGAGGGGTAACAGAATGACAGAGTGGTGAGCCCTAGGGAGTGGGCTGGAGCCCCAGCGACTGCAACCTAAAGGGGCCTTGAATGCCGCGCTAAGGAACACAGTTCGAGGAGGGCTGACTTTATTTACTTTCCTTTTACATTTATCTTTGAGGCAAAGAACACTCTGACAGCACTTGAGGAAGACAAATTGTGAGACCAGACCAACACTTGGCTCTGAAAACCTTGCCCTGGCTTCTCATGAGATCAGATTTCCCCGCCTTGGCCAACGTCTTTAAAGCACTTTGGCATCGGGTGAAAGATTGTCGGGGCCAAAGGGCCGGGAGGGGGGAGGGCAGTTTGGATGGTGCTCAGGGTCACGCTGGTGCTCACCCTGCTTCTGCTCCTAGACCTTATCCTGGTAGCTTCCCTGAAGCAAGGAAATGGGACAGATGTGGCTGGACCGGGCATAAGGGGTGTGACGGGGTCCGGGGGTTCCACCCTCCCAAGGACATCTGCTGTTGCCGCCGAGGGTTGGTGGCCCCACGCACCATTCTTGAGCAACTCTGCAAAGTGCCCTCCGCTGGAGCAGCCTTCGGGGGCTCCCACTGTCACCTCCAGAATGTCTCAGCGGTCCCCACGCATCGTGTCTCCCAGAGCACGGGCCTCCTTCTAGATGCAAAGTAGCCATGAGTGGCATGGGATGGGAGCTCAAGGAGAATGTGATGGGACATCTGGGCCACTCAAGTGACCCCGGCAGCACTTCTCCCCCGTCCTCTGACGCCACCCCTGCCGCACCTTGCAGGGAGCATGCCCCTCTAGCAGGGGCCTCCCCTGCTGTCCCTATCTCCCGTCTGCACCTGCACCCCTCTGCTCCCTCCTGACCTCTCCCAAAGCACCAGCACTCTGCCTTAGAATACAGAAGGACGCAGCTGGCCGTGCCCTCACTACACTGAGGTTCTTCAAGCTGTGCCTCATTATCTGGGTGCCCTGAGCCTGGGGCCAGCCAGGTGTTCAGTAATGTTCCCTGCATCCGATAGCAGGAGCCCCGAAGAAAGGAGGGAACGGTGGCAGGGAGAGGGGGCCGCTCTCTGGAGGGAAGGAGAGGCAGCTAGGGCTTGGGTAGAGAAGGAAGTGGAAACGGCCATCTGGGTCGGTGGTCCTCCGCCTTCCCAGGGCCTCAGAACACATGGGGGCTCTTTAAAACACAGGCCCGCCCCTGAGCCTCTGATTCAGCCGGTCTGGACGAGGCCCAGGAACTGGCATTTCTAACAGGCCCCAGGTGATGCTGATGATGCTGGTCCCAGGGCCCACCTCTCTGGGCTGAGGAGAAGTGAAGGCCAGAGAACAGAAGAGGATGAAGAACCCAAAAGGAGGAGGTCGGCTAGAGCCATGCCATGCACGGCATTCCGTGGTGGCCCAGGGGAGGCTCAGCCATGAGCAAGGACAGGTGGACAAGAGGAAGGAAATGAGAGAAGACGCAGGCCCAAAGGCCCGAAGGCAGGCACCACAGCCCTGGGTCCCCCTTTGCCCCTGACTCTCTGCGTGGCATCAGCCAGCTCCTCCCAGGGATCCTGAGTCTCCTCCCCTGTGAAAGGCACACAATCCCCTGTCCTGCCCACCTCGTCAAGGGGCAGGTGTGCCTTGCAGGGAGACTGGCCCTAAGAGGGTTTTGCAAACTGGAAGGCCTTCAGCAGATGTGAGAGTGATTATTATAATCCCCCTCCCCCAGATGGCACGGTCCCGGTTGCTCCCTCCTCGCCTGCCAGGCCCCCTCTCTGTGGTCCCCAGGGACGTGAAGGGCCCCGACTGGTCCCTGGCTGCCTCCGGGGCCCCCAGCCTGGGCTCAGCATGGGCCAGCCTCCAGATCGCAGGGTCTTTCTTCAGGTGCAAGGACCCAAGTAGCTGTCAGCGGGCGGCTCCTGGCGGGGCACCTCGGGCGGGGGTGGCGGGGGGGTGGCTCAGCGCAGCCAGGAAACAAAGGCCGCTGGGAGCTGGCAGGGCGCCATCAGGGTTCAATGCACAATGGCCTGGGGGGCTGGCGGCTTCGCTCCTGGCCTGCATTTGCATAATGTCTGGGGCAGGAACAGGTGCCCGGTCAATAGGCAATTGTGAGGCTGTTCTGTCAAAAGAGAAGGGGCCTGTATTGAAGGCTAGGCTTGCCTATTGCAATGCAAATAGCATTCAAAGCAGACAGCCCAGCTCGGGCTCCAGGGAGCTCAAGCTTCATGAAAGCCACTGAGCCGGCCCCAGGGCTGCCTCTGCTGGTGCCCGCTTTGTCTGAGGCCAAAGGGTGGCATCGGCAGCGGGGGCTGGGAGCCCGCAGCAGGGAGCATGATTAGACCAGCCCGCCTACCCAGGAGGGCTTCCTGGAGGAGGAGCCGCCATAACCGAACTTCAGCCAAATATGAAAATGAAGACCTGCAGCTTCTTTGAAGAGAGCCCCAGAGTAAAGACTCTACCCCGGTTGGGTGGGCCATGGTGAAATCTGCAAGGGCTCCCCATGCCAAGTTACCCCTCGCTTCTCTGTGCCTGGGGCCAGCCCCCAAGATTCAGGATTCTGTCTTTTAACTAACACCTACTGAATGCTTCCTGTGGACTAGAACTGTTGTAGCTGCTTCATGTAGATTAACTCATTTGATCTTTCAGGAACCCTGTGTAGGGGAGAGTATTACTCTCATTTAACCAATGAAGAAAATGAGGCAGAGAGAGGTTCAAGGTTACACAGCTAATATGTGGCAAAATTGAGGAAAGAACCCAGGTAGCCTGGCTCCAGAAATCACAACGTTAACCACAGTTCTAGGGCTGCCAATAGGGTCCCGTCACGGTTTCATGAAGGGACTTTGGTCCAGAGGAGCCGGAACGGCTTGCTAGCTAGACCAGAACCCGTTCTCCTGGCTTCCTGCACTGCCGGGTTCTTGCATCTGCAGGTGTAAGCCTGGCAAAGAGGCAGAGGGCTCTCATCCGACTCAGGAGAGACATATGGAAGGCACAGTGGTGGATAACACCCAGACGATGGTTTTCCTAACTTCAACGATGCGGACACACTTCCCCCCTTAACTCCTAGAAATGGTCCAACTTGTAGAGACTTTCACTCGGCAGGTTGTATGGTTTCCCTCAGAAAGTGGGGGCCTCAGAAGCCAGTTTGGGTCCCTGCTTCATCACTTACAAGCCAGATGACCTTGGACAACTGGCTTCTGTTCTCTGGGTCCGAGTTTCCTCATTTGTAACATAGAGGATGATGATAGCCCCCACTGTGGGGCTGTGAGAAGCACACCGCACCTCCCCAGAGCAGGTCCCTACTACTGTGGGCAACCTTCCCCACACTCTGTGCCCTTTGGAAGCTAGAGCTTCAAAAATATTTTACCCCGCCCTGTTTCTTGTTGAGATGAAAAGGGAGCCCAGGCATGTGTGTGGGTGTGAATTTATTAAGTCACTCACTTGCATTCCATTGACTTTGCAAGATTCATTTTTTTTTAAATTTCTTGGAAATTATCAGGGAACTCCCCCGTGGAAGCCATTATCTGCTGCACAATACATGAGATGCTTGAACCAGATAAAAGGAAACTCCCTATAGTGCTGGGACAGCTTGAGGGAGTCTCCAAGCTCCTCTCCAGGGCCTGAACCCCGGGTCCCTCTTGTCCAAGATGTCAGAGAACATCAGAGCTCACGCGCTCATCAGCGGACAACAGACTTCTCCTCCCAGCCACTCTGACAGCGGCAGTGGTGGCCTGGGGGCTGTGTTAGGAAGGATTCTGAAGCAGCATCCGGGCACCGCAGGAAGAACACCATTAGTGAGGTCTGCCATCACCATCCGCGATCCATGAGTGAGGTCTGCCACCAGCACTGCTTGGAATAGGGGCTGTGTCCATTTGTCATCTTTGATCTAGTGGCCACGTGGGGAAATCAAACCCAGAGAGGAGAAATGTCTTCCCCCATATCACCTGGTGACAATGTCAAGGCTGGAAATCTTGATTCTTTTTCTTTAAAACTTTTTCCTGGATGTTTTACAGTGAACCTGTATGGCTTGGAGAATTAGAAAAATAATAAAGTATTTTCCGTTGAAAAGTTAAATAAAATCAAGCTGACTCTACTAACATCCTAGGAAAGGAAGGCAGAGGGAGTCACGGTACAGCTGGGTGGTGAATGTGGGTTCACGGTGGGCTGGTCGTGTCAGCGTCAGCACTGTTGCACGCACTTGCACAGTGCTTTGTGATTTCTACGGGGCGTCTCATCTGCTTATCCAGTTAGTCCACCCCAAAATGTTGGGTGGTAGGAAAAGCAAGCAGGACTTACTCCTATTTTGCATATGGAAAAAAAAAAATCAAGGCTGAGCAGGTGGCCAGGACTTACCCAAAGTCACAGAGTATGTGAGTGCAAACCTGAGATGGGAACCCTGGGGTTAGGCTTTGGGAAAAGTCTGAAGGGAGCCCCAGGGAGCCTGGAGGGAACCTGGAGACCTTCCATTCCTGGCCCAGGAGGGTCCGCATCTGAGGAAGCAGCCAGTCTAGAAGTCAGTCCCACTGCAGTGAGGCCGCCTCACAGACCTGCTTACGCTGGGATCCTGGGCCTTCCCAGAGGTAGGCGAGTGTCCTCTTGTTCCCAGGCCCCTCCCAGCCCTCCTCGGCTGACCTCATCAGCTCCCTGGACACAATGCACCCTTCTTCTCCCCAGCGCACCCCTCCCCCAGCTCTTAATTAAACTAGCCAGTGGTGGTCTTCAAAACAGAGGCCCAGCAGCGCCTTGTTCTTGAACTGCCCATTGTCTCACCTGGGCTCCTGGGTCCAGCCTCCAGTGGGCACCCATCCCACCCCAGGGCTCAACGCCTGATAGGCCTGACACCTGGACACAAATAGTGAAAACACCAGCTTTGCAATAGGGAGGACTGGGATTTCTCCTTACTGAATGTCTGTCAAAGGAATCACAAATCATTTATGGGTTTGTTTCAGGAGGAATCAAATAAACCCATATTAATAGTGAGAGAAAGAAGCATCCTGTGGGAGAAAGATCTGGAATCCCAAGGCAAGAGTTTAAGACCTGATGCTACTGTTGACAAACCAGACGGCCTCCAATGAGTTGTTGCCTCTCTGAGTCTCAGTTTTCACATTTCTAAAATGCGAGTCATAGAAAAACGCAGGGAAAGAAATGGCAGAAAAATGCAAACCAAATGATCAGGAAATCTAAAAGGCTCGGCTTCATTGGAGACAAATGCATCGCCTCCAGACCCCATCGAATGGAAACCTCCTTCTGCCCCTTTCCGTTGCTGCCTGTGAGAAGTCTGCCTCTGACCTTTGCCATGTCCTTAGAAGAGGGAATCAAGCCACAAAGAAACCGGCTTCTTCTCTTGTGATGGATAAGATCAGAGACTCACACAGCCTGTGAGCCCTACTCGGTGCGACAGGCACCAGTGAGCTGCTGAGGGCTTGCTGAGAAGACTTTTGCAATGGCAGCCATTGACTTCATTGGCCAAATACTTGAAGTTCAAGGACCCAATGCTGGCCACTGCAATCACGATTCTCACAGACCCATGAGCACATACAGGTTACACAGAGCTGAGTTCCAAGCTCGGGCTCCAGAGAGGCACAGTCATGAGTTCGAGTCCTGATTCTAAGCTGTGAGATCTTAGCCCAGGAACTCAACTATCCTGGAGCCTCAGTTTCCCCGTGAGCAATAGAATGAATTCCACCTGCCTGTCAGCAATACTTTGGATGGAATAAGAAAATGCTAAGAAATGTGGGGCGCCTGGGTGGCTCAGCCGTTAAGCGTCTGCCTTCAGCTCAGGTCATGATCCCAGGGTCCTGGGATTGAGCTCCACATCGGGTTCCCTGCTCGGCGGGAAGCTTGCTTCTCCCTCTCCCACTCCCCCTGCTTGTGTTCCCTCTCTTGCTGTCTCTTGCTGTCTCTGTCAAATAAATAAATAAAATCTTAAAAAAGAAAGAAAGAAAGAAAGAAAGAAAGAAAGAAAGAAAGAAAGAAAGAAAAAGAAAGAAGAAAGAAAGAAAGAAGAAAGAAAGAAAGAAAGAAAGGAAGAAAAGAAAGAAAGAAAAGAAAGAAAGAAAGAAAGAAAGAAAGAAAGAAAGAAAGAAAGAAAGAAAGAAAGACAATGCTAACAAATGCAGGGTGGAGTGCCAGGCACACAGACTTTCCCCAGGCCACTCCGCACCCGGCCTCTAGAAGGTTCTTCGGCAAAGAAGAACCGTGCCCAGCCCCTGCTTAAGAACCTCAAGAACCCGTCATTGCAACAAAATCCAAATTCTTTCACTTGACACGGCATCCCGTCTTCAGCCCTCCCCCGTGCTTCTTATCAAGACTCCCCAAAACTACACTCCGCCCACGCCAAGCTGCATGACCCCAGCTTGTGCCGTGATTGCTCCAGGCACCAGCCCTTGCGGGTCCTTCAACCATCCCTCACCTTACCTATTCCCAGACCTCAACCTCAGCGAAGAGAGTCAAGGAAGATTCCTTCATCTCTTTTTAAAAACGCTAATGGCAGTTATTTTCTTTTGGACAGATAATACATTCACAGGATTGAAACTCCAAAAGACACGAAGAATATATAGGGAAAAGGCTCCCTCTCACCGATGTCCCCCCACTCCCAGTTCTTGGCTCTGCTCCCCAGAAGCAGCCACTGTTCCCAGGTCTTTGATCTCACCCAGATAGACGTGTAGAAGCAACATGCCTACACCGCGTGCACAGGGTTCTATGCGACATGGACTATATTGGGCATAATATAAATTATGCTACCGCTTGTATAAAAGTAAAGGTGTATATACACTTTTATACAAACAGCAGCCTAATTTGCATCACATCCCATTGAATGCCTTGCCCTTTCCACTTAGATAAAGGCGCTCCCTACTACCTTTTTGTAAATGACTGCATAATATTCACTTGCACAGACCCGCCACAAATTATTTAGCCAACTCTCTATTGATGGACATTTTGGTCGTTTCCAATCTTTGATGATACGGGAGGTGCTTCAGTAAACCATGCTGTCCATGTAGCGTGATCCTGCGCCGTAGAGGTGGGCTAAACTTCGGGGGGCATCCTCGCTGGGCAGGGGCAGTGTGGAGGCCCTGCCACGTGACCTTCCGGAGACGCCGAGTCGGATCGATCTCCACGGTGTCTGTACCGTTGCGCCCGGGGCCCACTGACCGGCAGCACGCTCCGGTCTTGAGCAGCCTGGGGGCGAGGAGGGAGTCCCCTCTCAGGGACACTTGCGTCTGACTTTCTTCATCAGGAGCGAGAGTCAGCCTTTTCCCCATGTCATCGGGTGTAGAGCCCTTCCTACTACCTTTTTGTGAGCTGTTTGTTTCTATCCTTTGCCCAGATTCCTATGGGGTTGTTTATTTTTCTTAATGATTTGTAGGAGCCCTTTATTTACCAGGGAAATCAATCTTTTGCGATGACTTGAATTGCAAATATTTTCAGTCCTTTGTGGAAAGGCTTCTTAAAGAAGGCCATACTTGAAGGGAATTAGGTATCCCTCGTCCGTGAATGAATTAGATAGGAAATCGCATGAATGAATGAATGAATGAATGGGACTCATTCCATCCAGCTTGTCAGCCAGCCAAATAAACACACCAGGAAACCTGACCCAGGTCACATGCAGCCTAATAGATGACTGGGATCCCACCTGAACTCAGGCTCCCAAGACGGATCCAGGGGCCTCCTGGTGCCTCCATCCCCCCCACCACCACCCCCACAGTCCCCTCTTCCCTGGACAGACGTTAACATTAGCAGAGCTCCACAGGGCAGGAGAGCAGGGCTGCATCTCCCATTACAGAATTTCTCTCTTTTGTCGGCCTGTCAGAAACAAGAGAATTTATTGCCTCATTCACTTTGAACAAAACCTGTTTCTGGAGATTTTTATGATGGAGGAATAAGAAAAGGAGTAAAGTGAGGGAGGAAGTGTCGATGGGAGGGATGTGGCCCAGAATATATAATCTCGCAGAGAGAAGAGTTTCTGCGAGAGGCCAAGTGTGGGCTCAGGGCATCTCTGGTTTCTCCGGCAACCTTGTTCCCGGATGGGCTGAGGCACTCGTCAACACGTGCAAAGGGGAGATGGGGCTTCATCTCACAGAAACGAGGGCTCGGCCTCTTCCCCGCACTGAAGCCTGTCCTCGGGAGCCCCAGGCCCTGTCCCACGGGGCGTCTGGACCCCCCAAGCCTGCCCCTCTGCCCCATTGGTAAGCTGCAGGTGTGTGGGGCAAAGAGCAAGGCCAGAAGGGCCCCTCTCCTCCAGGAGCCACCCTGAAGGGCAAGGGACAATCGAACGAGGAAACTCAGGCCAGCTAAGTACGTACCCCTGGCCCTCTCTGGGCTGGCACTCTGTGTCCTCTCTGGCAAGGCTCCCAGCGCCCCACGGGGTCAGGACAGTTACTAGCCCCACCTCACAGAGGCAAGGACGAGGAATGACAGAAAAGACAGCGCAGGTGTCCAAGGTCGCAGCTGGAACCCAAACAGAGGCTGGTAGTCTGAGCCAGAGGCCACCAACCCAGCCCCTGGGTCCTCCCGCTCCACGGGACCACGGCAGTGAGGGGCGTCACCTGGGGCAGAGTGGGGTGAGCCCCCCCAGTCCGCCACCGGCACCGGCCTTCCCTGAGCACTAGCTCGGAGAGGAGGCAGGGACGGAGGGAGGACAAAAGCCTCCAAGGCAGTAGGAGAAGCAAGGCCGGAAGAGAGGACGTGAGGCCGGTGGGCCAGGGCCTCCCTCTCCTGTGCTCCGGGCCGCACCCCTGCCCTGGAGACCCGCCTCTGTGGACCCTCCGCCCAGGGCGCTCCCTCCCTGCAGCTCACCCTGGGCTGCTCTTGCTTGCCTCGTGCGCTCCTGCCGCCTGTCGTGGGCCGCACGGCCCACCAGCCACCCTGCACCAGCCCCGGGAAGAGGCCCATTAATAAGGCGCATGAATAAATCCCGGCGTCTTCTTAAGAGCAGAGCAGCTCTAAGTGCCGTAATAAAGTGGTGTGTGAGTGCAGAGGAGGGAGCAATTAAAACTGTCTGGGAGGAGGGCAAGGGTTCGGGAAGGCGCTTCTGAGGCGCTGACACTCCAGCTGGGCCTGAAGGGCCGGCAGACAATGGCGTGGAGGGCGCTTTCCTCGAAGGCCAGCTGCCCCGGCAGACAGAGCAGACTGTGTTCGAGGAGCCGCGGGCCTGACTGACGGAGGGACCGAGGCGCAAAGGGGACGGGAGCGTGGCGAGCCTGCGGACCTAGGGAAGGTGCTGGACTTCCTGCCTCAAGCCTCAGTGTTTACATGGAGACGCGGGGGGCACATGGTCCCATGAACATGCTGGAAGGACCCCTTTCCTAGCGGCACAGGAGAAGCAGCACCTCTAACCCTAGGCCTCCAGAGCCGCGCCTTCCGCTGTATCTTCCCCAGAGCACGGACCACCACTGTAGAATTTACTAGGTCACACGCTATGAAACGGCCAGTTGGGGAGCTCTAAATGGTGGCGTCCTAGCCAGCTCAATATGTCCACCTCTTAATCGATTTGTTGTTCATCCCTCCACCCTCTGCTCCACACCCTCCCCCCGAAATTTGAGTTCTGCAAAGAGAAGGATTGTAGTCATTCTTTTGTTCGTTGCTACATCCCAGTGTCTAGGACAGTGCCTGGCAGAGTGGCCGCTCATCAACTATGGAAAGGGAAGGAAGGAAGGAGGGAAGGGAAGGGAAGGGAAGGGAAGGGAAGGGAAGGGAAGGGAAGGGAAGGGGAGGAGGGAAGGAGGAGGGAAAGAGGGAGGAAAGGCAGGGAGGGAGGGGAGGAAAGAAGAAAAGAAAGTAGGAAGGAAATAAGGAAGGAAGGAAAGAAGAAAAGAAGAGAAGGAAGGAAAGAAATAAGGAAGTAAGGATAGGAGGGAGGGAGGGAAGGAAAGAATAAAAGAAGGAAGGAAGGAAGGAAGGAAGGAAGGAAGGAAGGAAGGAAGGAAGGAAGGAAAGGAGGAAGGAAGGAAGGAAAGGAGGAAGGAAGGAAGGGACAGAGACTGGCAGAGACTGGGGAGAGGGAATTCCTAATAAGCCTGGAAGAAGGAAAGGACAGATCTTGACCCCGGCTATAGGAAGCAACCGGCCAGCTCTGTTGTTCTTACCTTCTGAGGAACTCTGGGCAAGAGACTGACTCTTTTAAGCTTTGATTTCTCCCTCAGTAAACAGGAGCAAGAACATGCCTCAACGTTTGTTGTTAGGGTCGCATCAGAAATCGTGGGAAATGCCCCATTCAGTCACAGACGTGCAAGTGGTGCCCCATAAATGCTATTTCCTCCTACCCCCCTTCTTTACACAGCACGCCCTATTTTGCCCTGTCTATACAGAAAGACCCACAGAACTGAGATTTTTTTTTCAACGTGAAAGTTGACATATTTTGAGTTCCTCAAGAGGGAAAACCCGCTCTCGGTGGGCGAGGGCATGCTGTGGTGAGAAGCAGCAGGTGTGGGGGAACTGGGGCCCGCCTGCCTCGGCCCCTCACTGGCTCTGTGACTCTGAGAAGGTCCTTCAGCCTCTCCCCTCGCCTCCTGCTAGTAGTAAGAGGGAGGTGGACCAGTCCATCTCTAGGCTTCTCCAGCCCATTTGCTTTAGGGAAATATCCCCGGAAAAGCTCCCCGTGACCCTAGAATCCAAGCTTCTATCTGATCTTGCCCCATCCGGAGGAAGAATCAGGATGGCGGCCCCCGCACAGCCTTCCTTGAGGGGAGAAGCTCGTCCACTCTTCCCTTGCGGGGGGCAAGGGGAGCAGACCCCTAGGGGTCTATGCCCTGCCTGGCTCCCAGGGAACCAGCTTCTGGGCGTGCAGACACAGCCAGACTTCTGCCACCATGGCACCTCCACCCTTGCGTGCCCTACAGGTCCCGACATCGTGACAGTTTTGGGTTCCATGTTTTGACACCGCCATGTTGATAGAGAAACATTTTAACTTAGTCTACAAACCAAAGAGTCCATTCTCAGCTATTGTTTTGTAGCCACCTAATAAGGCATGAAAACGACCATCACCAATACCCTCTGTCCCTTGCCTTTCCACAGCTCTCACTGTGTCCCTTCTTGGGGGGGGCAGCAGAAGGGGTGTGAAGCTGGAATGAGATAAGGAAGGCGGGGTGCAGGGATGGCCAAGAGTCAAGGAGGCACGCAAGGACATCTGTTGGACACATTCTTGCAAGTAAAGGACAACAATTTTCATTTTGACGTGTGGACTTTGATCGAAATGTTCCCCTTACAAAATACCTTCCTTTTTGCCTTCTAGAAGACCCGCTCTCTAAATTTTGGACACAGCTCTAGCTAGTAGTCCAGGAAGATAACAGAGAGTGGCCAAGGCACTGTCCCCTGGTTGTGGCAGACAGGACAAGCCAACCCCAACAGTGCTGAGCAGGACTCTTGGGAGGCCCTCCTCAAAGTATTTATGAATCACAAAACCCCCTATTTCACTTGTTCTTTCATCAAAGATGGAGAAACGGGCCAGAAGAACATCCCCACATCCCTGAACTAAGCCAGAGGGGAGCTAGGAACTAAATGTGAGTCCCCTGATTCCATATCCCATGTTCTTTTGTTCCTCTTGATAATCTCAGAAGATGGGTTAAACTGTTATACCAGTGTTACCCCCATTTTACAGATTTGAAAGTTGAGCCTCAGAGAGTAGAAATCTGCTCAAGGTGGCCCAATCTGCCAGTGGTGTAGGAGATCCAAACCCAAGTCTTTGAACTCCTGACCCAGGACAGGTGCACCTTCTGGCATCCTGGGGCGGGGACGGTGGCAGCATGTGGCAAGAGCTGGGGAGTTGACAATGGTGGGGACCAAGAATGCTCAGGGCCAGGGAGAGTGAGGAGGCAGCCCCCTGATGCACTGAAAGACCGCTGACGAATGTGCCAGATCACCTCCCCCCAGCAGGCAGAACGTCTAGTGACAGCGGACAAGCCCCATGGGATCAAGTCAGCACGCACGGGTGACCGCCGGGGCTGCAGTGCCACCCGGAATCCACCCACACCCCCTGTGCTAAACCGCCCGCCCCTCCAGCCATCCATTCCTCCAGGTGCTCGCGCTGCTCTGCCCATCAGACAGAGTTATTGGGGGCAGCGGCAGGCCCATGGGAACCCGGTCCCAGCACCCCCATCAATCGCAACACGGGGCCCGGCGGGAGACAGGATATATGTAAGGTCGTTCAGAGATGGAGAAAATCATTCACAGCACTCCCGAAATAGCCGATCTCCGCTTTGCAGGAATTGCCACCTTCTTGGCCCTAAATCAAATTCTGCTGTGAGAAGCAAACTCAATCTTCTCTCTCCCAAGTTTGGCTTTTTATGAGATTGGCAATAAATTGGGGTGTGGACAGAGAAAAGGCACCAAAGGTCACTGGAATGGGGACATGCCTGTGCGGCATGCGGGAGACAGAGGCACGGGAAGGGGAGGGCGGCAGCAGGGTTGACCCGGGCTGGAGGCCGCGGACGCGTGGGATGGCCCAGCAGGCTGTGTGCTGAGTCAGTAAGAAGGGAGGAGCCACCTTCTGACTCAGTGGGTCTTTTCCCCACCAAGGTTAAAGAGAAATCTTCCGGCTGCCTTGTTCAAGGCAAACCCTGAGAATGTAATGATCACTGTTTGTAATGATCACAGACTGGGGAGCAGTTGATCCCTCCGGGGGGCGGGGGGCAGAGACGCTCCCTGAGCTGGGGAGACAGCCAAGCTCCCCGGGCCCCATAAATGGGGGTGTCCCTCTAGCTTCAACCTTTGGGGCTCTTCTCTTTTCAGTCTGCATCAGGACTCCTGACCTGGGCACTGCTGGCCTCTGGGACCCGATCCGTCTCTGCCGCGGGTGCTGTCCAGTGTATAGCAGGATGTTTCTGCAGCATTCTGGGCCCTTACGCACTAGATGCCCGTAGTACCCACCAGTCATGACGGCCAAAAATATCTCTAGGGGCACCTGGGTGGCACAGCGGTTAAGCGTCTGCCTTCGGCTCAGGGCATGATCCCGGCGTTATGGGATCGAGCCACATCAGGCTCCTCTGCTATGAGCCTGCTTCTTCCTCTCCCACTCCCCCTGCTTGTGTTCCCTCTCTCACTGGCTGTCTCTGTCTCTGTCAAATAAATAAATAAAATCTTTAAAAAAAAATATCTCTAGACATTGCCAAATGTCCCCTGGGGAGCAAAATCACTCCCAGATGAGACTTGGCGCATACGTGCTCTCATGGGGTCTGAAATACCCCGGGACGGCTCATCTCCTTCTCCCGCACTAGGCCTCCCTGCTGAACTCCCTACTCGCCCCCTGCGGCCATCTGCCTGCCAGACGTCGCTCCCTGGATGGCCGCTCATAGGGAGTGGGTCCCTTCATGAGAGTTATGGTCCTGCCCCAGGCCACCCCACCAATCCCCTAACCAGCCCCTGCCTTCCCCCCCTTAACTTGATCTCCCTCCTCCCCTAGCAGATGGACTCTGCGTCTGAACAAGCCTTGTTCTACTAGAAAGCTGGGCCATCCCCACTCAACTCCACTCAGCCAATCAAGGGTCAAGCCCAGTGAACTCTCTGCCTGGGCCGCTCCCCAAAGTGGCCCCACTCCCCAGTCTCCTTGCCACAGGCTCGGTGAGGGCACCCCTCGCTGTCTTCCCACCTCTAAGTGTGTCCCCCTTCCAGTCCTCCCAGACCTTCACCACAGGGAACTTTCTAAAGCACGAATGTGGTCCGGTGTATCCCCTGCAGGGAAAGACCCAGTGGCTTCTCAATCCTCCTAGCCTAGAGGCCCACAGGGCCGGTCTGCACCCTCCGCTGTGAGCACACACCCAAGCGCACGTGCCCACACACATGGCCTAGCTTCCAGCCACGACGGCAACACTCAACACAGCATTGGATGACAGCTAACATTTGTCAAGAACCTTTTGGCACACTGGCTCCTCTTCTCACCATTCTAGACATCCTTGCTTAACCCTGACAACTACCCTATCAGCAAATACTCCTATTAGCCTCAGTTTACCAATAAGGGAAGTGAGGCACAAAGAGGAGAGGCTGTCACAGGAAATGAGGGGCAGAACCATCCTGCTCGGCCACTGTGCAGCACGGCTTCTCAACCCCCAGTGTGCAAGGGCCTCAATCTACCCGGAATGCTCTTCCCACCCAATCCCTTCCCCCCGGAATACCCTTTATCCTTTGAGACTCACCTCAACCCCAGCTTTCCCTGTCCGAGAAATCTTCTAGCCTTCAGAGGGTAAGCTCTCCACTGCCTAGGGCCCCAGGGCTGGGCGAGACTCTCCCCTCTCCCCAGAATCAGGCCCTGGCCAGAGGGCGCTCAGGCACCATGAGGGAGTCTGCTCTGCTGTGCACACGGGATGGGCCCGCAGACTGCGCCTGCAGCCTTGCTGAGCCCAGTTTCTCCGCCGCAGCTCTGTGGGGACCAGCCCCTCTCGGTCCATGACCCCTTTTGCCGGACAATGAGTCGGCCAGTCCCAATTAGCACGTTCAAGGTGGCCTTCTCCATGAGCCAGTCAGCCTAGCTTCCTTTCTCTTTTAATTCGAATCAGCCAGAATTTCCTTCGGTTTTGTGCAGCAGACAACCAGGACAGACACACTTTTCTCCTTGTCTGTGTCTGCAAGTCTCCCTTCTCTCTCTTCTAGTAGGCTCCATCCTCTTTTCTCTCCTTTTCCAAATCTTTCCAGATCCAACTCAAAGGTCACGCACCTCCAGGACACCTACTCAGGCCACACCGCACAGTGTCTTTGGCAATGAGTCACATCTCTCCTATTTCTTGCTGGAGCAAAATACGTGCAGGAAATCTCATCTGAAAAAATGGCAGTAACGTGAATGGATGACCGTCTCCGAGGACTGTGGGAGAAACAAGAGGATATTACCTAGGGAAAGACACCTATGGGCTCATTTGTCTGCCATATGACAAAAGTTCAAGAGATGTTTATACACAAATATTTTTTAAAAATTAGGCGATACCCATAAAGAGGGTAAAGCATGGCCTGATGGCATATAAGCAAATGAAACATTGCATTTTAGTGCAAGAGATATCGCTTACTGACATGTTGGGAATTTGGTAAAATAATCAATACCTGGATGAGTGAATGATAAGAGGGGTTCTCTGATTTGCAGGGAATGAAGACATTTCACAGTGAGTGCCTACAGTGTGCTAAGCCCACACTCTCCTCCTTGGCATCCGTTCCCTTGCCCTCCCCAGGCAGTTTTGTGCATGGCAGGTGTTCAGTGAAGTCTGGTTGGTTAAACCCCCACAGAGGATGTGAATTCCTCCCCACATCCATCTGAGAAGGAAGAAGGAGAGGGGCTGTTTTTAAGGGTCAAATGGGAACAGACCCCAAAAGGACCAACTCCAGGAAATCACAGTCATCTGCCAAGCAAGGAGAGGCTCCAGTCATGGAGATGCCATTCTCTGGGGCCGTTTTAATCCACAAGTTTTGCCAACCTCAGGGAACTAGATGGCTGAAATGGAATCTGGTCTGAATAAAGACCAGCTCAGACGATATGTCCAGTTCCTTTTATTAAACAAGAATGTTGGTATTGTCAGCATTGCCTACAGTGGGTTTTCTTGGCTGTGATTGGAAGCCTGCAGAAGACAGAACAACCTGGAAGAAACATTTTGCAATTGAAAACTATCTCGATCAGGTGTTTGCTGAAAAGGGATTTAGTCACCATGGGTTCAGGTCCTCTGATGCCTTTCCTTTGCTGAATTACCATAGGCAAGTCTCTTCCCACCTCTGGGCTACTGTGAGTTATCTGATCTACGACATGAGGGGTTGGCCCAGATGATTTGAAAATCCTTTCCAACGAAAAAAGGAAAACAAAAACAAACAAAATCCTTCCCAGCAATAATCCCCTAGAGGTCAGATCATCGGCTTGATGTGTTAGATCCAGGCAATTTTGTGTGTGTGTCTGCGCGTGCGTGCGCACGCGAGCACGCGCATGCATGCGTGTGCAAACGTGCACAGGCACGTGGGTGCGGTGTGGGTGCATGTGTGCGTGTGTGCAAGTGCACGTATGCTCGGGGCTTGTGTGTGCATGTTTTCCATGCCCTTTAACTTGATTGAAAATGCTTCCCAACAGATACCAACAATAAACACAGACCTTAGAGACTTCACTTCTAACATCCACTGCCTTCAAAACAGATAAGGGTTCTGGGAAAGCATGCCACCTCTAACACACATAAATATGTCTGGCAAGCTTCTGAGCCCCGCAAGTCTTTTTTTTTCCCCTGGCAGGTATGCTAAACGTGTCCACATAATTGTGTGACAAACATCGTGTAGAGCTTGGCTTCACAAAAATCAGGTGTCTCCTTTACCCAGGAAAGCGGAAGATGCACCGTCTGATAAACAAGGCTAGGAGACTAACTTTTTTCCTGAATAATTATATTCTGATGGGTGTATGGACAAACCATGAGAAAAACAAATTATTTCTACATAGCAAAAGGAAAAGTGGAGTTCAATACACACGAGGATTACTGCTAGAATTACAGGTGGGTCCTTCTGGGAAGGTAGCCTCTTTGATTCTATGCAAATAACAGAATAATTTGAAAATCCATTGTTCTCCCCAGCACGGTGCATATTTAGGTTAGTTGGTCCCTTATCACTCTTTGGAGCTTCAGTAAATATATATTTTTAAAGAGGTTATCACGGGAGCCTTCTACATATTCTGAATGGTCTCGTTTCTGCATCATTCTCCCCTCGGGTCCATGTCCTATCTGCACCCACTGTAATTGACCTAAAAAATAAGTAATAAAATGGTGTCATTCCCTCCCTCAGAAATCGCCACTGACCTCTATGGGGTTGAAGTCTGAATCCCGTCATGTCCCTCCAGGCTCCTCGCATTCCCGACACGCCCTCACTTGGCTGGGAGGTTCACCTGCCACTTCGCTTCCTCGTCGCGCTCTCCCGTGGCCAGGAGCCCCTCGCCAGGCCCTATACCCTAGGTCTCTCCCTCACACCCCCAAGTCTTCGTCCACACTGTGTCCTTTTTTCGAATGGCCTTTCCCAGCCCCTTATGTATCTCCTACCCCTCTTTTAAGACCCAGCTTAAATGTTTATTCTTCAAAGAAGCCTCTTCCGAATGTCCTCATCACTTGGTCAACAAATATTTGTTGTGCGTCCCCGGTCCTGAGTGTTAGTGAAACAGAAAACAGTAGCGAGTGTGACACACAGAGGCACACTGAAGGGTCACATGGGAGCCAGAAGATGTCAGCGAGAAAGCAGAGAGGAAGTCCCAGACGTCGCCGACCCTGAGCACAGCCCCAGCTCGTGGCAGGTGCTCCTGCGTCAGGTGCAATGAGACGATGCTCCCGGGATGGATGAGTAATCCCTCTGGGACTTGGGGAAGCCGGGAAGCCCTCCTGGGAACCCGTGAAAGCAGCTACGGGCGGGTCCCATGCGGTGCCTCCAGGAATGTCACCCCAACCCGGGCAACTGGTCTGGCTACTGGTGCTGCCAAAGTCCAGGGGAGGCCGGGGCCCTGGTCTGAAGCGGAGCCAGGTCAGGAGCTGGCCAAGCAGGTGGAGGCAAGGAGAGCGAGAGCTAGTCGTGCCTGAAGGGGGACTTGAAGTTCACGGGACCGAGGTTCCTCTGCCCGGCTGCACCCCGCTGGCCAGCAGCTCGGGGTGCTGCGTGGTGCACAGTGGGCATGCCGCGTGTGTCTGCTCAGGGGATGAGCCCTCACTTGAGTCCATCAGCGTGAACACAAGAGCCCCAGGAACCACTGTGCGGGAACTCTCGGGGCATCCAGACACCAGCACTCCACTTCAGTGCCCCCCCACAGTGTCCCTTTACAAGAGAAGTTCCCCAGGGCTTGTTTCTGAGGACAGTGAGACAGATGAGAGGGGCAGGTGGAACCATGCAAAGAAACAAACCTGGAGTCCTTTCCTTTTTTCTCCTCTTTGGCCAATCAAAGGTAAAGGGAGGGCTTCTCAGTGCTTCATAGGCCCCTAGGAGTTGAGTTCCAGCCTAGCATCTGTGGGGGGCACTTGGTAAAGGAGCATTGACTGCTCTCAGTGGGGGCCTTCATCTCCACGGCTGTTCTAAGGGCACGACCTCTTCCCCCATCCCACCTCCCCCCCAGGGGTCACGCTGCACCTGACTTACTGTGACCCCCCTAGCTAGCTTCGGGCTGAGGTAGGGGCCTTGGTGCATGAACTGCTTCTCCTAGTAGGAAAAGACCCTTTCTAGAGAGACAGATATCAGTAAAATATAGCCATGACCAGAGCCCTGCCTGCACTCTCTGCAGGAGCCCAGAAAGCTCCATTGCCTAGCACTGGGGGATCACATTCCTCTTTCCCATCCAAGCAGCTTGGAAAAGTCCGGCAGAGTGCACATCAGTCAGGGAAAGCATGGATCCTGGACGCAACAAGGGTTCAAGCAGGGGTAAGAGGGAATCAAGACCAGCCCAGACCCCAGACCCTGGGAGAGATGCAGGCCCATCTCTCCTGCTGAGCAGAGGGAGACCCACGGTGGCCACACAGGCTGCCGGGTGTCCATGGCACAAGGAGGAAGGACTTGGGGAGAGGATGGAGAAGGCAGTGGGGGTCAACTGAGGAGGATTGAAACACAAGGCCGAAGAGTCTGACCGAAGTCAACAGGCGCTAGGGAGCCATGGAAGCCTCTGGAACAGAGGACGTGCCAGTCCAAGGTCAGCCAGAATGCAGCGGAGAGACTGGAGCAGAAGAGCAGCTGGAAGCCTTGCAACCATCCAGGGTGGAGACCATGCTTGAGGAGGGAGAGCCAGGACCCTCCCCAGCTGAAGGTCAAGTATTCCGATAGGGCCGTCTGTAGACTTGGGACTCCATCACGTGTTTGCAGGAAGGAATCAGGAAGTTGCCCTTTTAGAGGTCCTCACTTTGTCTCGGGAAAAACTTGTCCACAAAGAGCAATCAAGCAACGCAAAGGGCTGGAGGGCATTCACTTTGGATGCAGACAGGCAGGGCTGGAGCAAAAATGGCGTCCTGCCGTGACTACAGTGTAGGTGAGGACGGGGTTAGTGCAAAGCGCCAATATCAAATACACCAAAATGCCTATGGTCTTTATGAATGTTTGTTCAATAAAGAGTCTCTTCTATGTCTCGGAGCCTTGGTCCCTTCGCCTGTAAGATCCCCCACTTTGGGATATTTGTAGAGTACCTGGAACATGGTAGAAGGTCCATTGGGTGGTTGGGTCCTCACTAGTGGGAATGCCCTGGGGACAGGCCCAGGCCAGGTTCATCTTTGGCTCCCCTGAATGTCTTGCCCATTAGAGAGGCTAGATAGATATTTCTGGAATGTACTTATTGTTGAGGGAGACTCATTCCTCAGTGCAGACAATCAGCGTTTGGGTCCCAGAAGAACGGTGCGGTTGTTTTGAAAAGGAGTGGAAATTACTGACCTTCAAAGCAAATTTGAGCTGAGGGTGTGTCTGAAACAAAACACAGAAAGGAGGTGGGAGCAGGGAGGGGACACGGAGATCTTCCAGCTTTGGTGGCGCACCCAGGAGAACATCTTCCAGAGCCAAGAGGAGGTGGAGTTCGAGAGAGGTGGGACCAGAGCCCCCTTCCCTCCTCCTTGTGGTCTTTCGGGATGCTGCTGGTGTTTATCACATTTTTCTCAGGATCAGGGTAGGGACTGGCTTCCTCTGAGCAGGTGTCCCTGCAAAGGGAGCCTGGAACCCCCAGAGGAAGGCGGCATGTGAGCTGGGGTTGATCAAGCCAGGCCAGCAAAGTGGTGTGTGGCGGGCCGGCCACATCGATCCACGCAGTGGGGAGGAGGGCGGCGGGGCCAGGCCTGCTGTGCTCAGCAGGTATGCCGTCTGCCCTCGGCCACGCAGCCCTGAGTCTGTTTGCAATTACAGCCTGTTTTGATTATTAGGTCAGAATATTCATCTCCATGGGCCTATGATAAAAGGCCAGAGCAAGACGGTGTTTCTCATTTCAGACCAAGTCTCCCTCTCTGTGTGTGTGCGTAGTTTCTGCCTTCTTCTTTAGCCAATTTATTCGGTTCTTGACTCCGGGAGGGAGACGGCTGCAAGAGGCACCCCAGAGGCCGTGAATACAGTGGCTCTGTAAGGCAGGGGAGGGAGGACTTGGTGGCTCCCGCAGAGTCCCACCCAGAGAGGAGGCCAGAGCTGGGCGGGCTTTTGACTCATCCAGAAGGCAGCTGACTGCAAAAGCAGGGGCTGGGGTGGGGAGAGTCCTAGAAGCCCAGGCCTGGGAGAGGCCTTGAAAGTCAACTGTCCAACACTTGGCTCATGCTTTGCTGCGGCTCCACATCCCAACCAAGTAATTTCTGCTCCGTTCCTCCCGGGATGGGGAGCTCTCTACCTCCTTGGGCCACCTGGTCCACTGGACATCAGCTCTAGAAAGGGGAATGCATCCTTTCTTTTAAGAGCCATGGCTCCTCAGCTCCTCAGCCTCCAAGTCCTCACCAGGCCAAATATTCCTGTTTCTTCGACATGTTGAGTTTGATACGGCTTTGAGTCTCATTATCGTCCTGAGTGAAGGCAACATCTCCCGTACAGGGTGAACCCTCAGAACTATCAGGATTTTCCCTCCCTCCTTTCACATAACCTAGCTCTCCCTGCAGGGAGTCTATACTGCTTTTTGGCAGACCCAGTTCTAGACCTTCCTCTAGACCTGAAGGAGGAAAAGCTCTCACAGGTCACAAGCGTACTAACCACCCCTTCCTCCCCTCCCCCAAAGCCCTCTCAGCTGTCCTCACAGCCCAGGCTCCATAAGATGAGTTGGTGGCCTCTTTGCCTTCACTCTGTCGCCCTGAAGAGCCTCAGGAATCTTCAGGACAAAGATGAAAGGGGCCAGCAGAAAGAAAGGGAAGTCATTATGCTCAGCCTCAGAGCAGTCAGTGGGCTTTCCCCGCCTCAGTGATGTGGTGGCCTGATTTCTGGAGTGGGGAGAGAAGGAGATAGAGACGGAGAGAGAGGGTACGGTCTCTTGCAGAGCCCTTGAGGGCTCAACAATGATCTTTCTCATCCATGGCAGTGCTACCACAATGCTGAGAAATAAATGCAATGATTTATAGGGTAACCATTTTGCAAACAGGGGTTCAGAAAGGCAGCAGGGACCAAGCTAAAGACGGTTGGCACTGACAGAAGAGAGAGGTGCTCTTTGAGTCAAAGCTTGATTGACGGTCCAACGGGCAGTTCTATAGAATTTGTTTTAGATGGCATGATCATTTAAACAATATCATTTATCTTTCAAACTGGGTCTTTGGGACTAAAAGGGGGCACTATTCAGGTTTACCCGGGACACGGGCACAACCCAGGACCATCCCTGGCATGCCAGAGTGTTTTTCCTGCTGCCATAGAGACCTCCAGTTACAGGTCCCCCGAGCCAGCCTCTTCTGCTCTACCACGCCCACTAAGGGAACCTAGAGGCCCCACCTAGGCAGTGGCGTCTCTGAAGACAACTCATCTTTTCTTCTCGCTAGTTCAGACCTGCCTTCCGAGATACAGATTGCTCCATCCAGTGGCCCCCTGGACACCTCCTCCTGGATGACCCATGGGCTCTATAGACAAACCTCCTCACATATAGCTCTGTGCAAGTCCGGGTTGCATATGGGCATCTGGTCTACCCTACAGCATGTACAAGGAACCACAATGAAGGCCAGCTCTCAGCAAAGACTCACAGCCTTGACCCAACCTCGCCCCTTGACACACACCACCCAGAAACTCTTGTTTCACTCACCGTCCCTGCCAGACCCCTTGGGCTTGTTCTCCAGTTGGAGATGGATGCCCATCTCCTATTATTTTTCCTCTTTCCGCCTGCTTCTGGGTTTATGTCTCCTGCCCCTAACTTCTCTGGGGAGCCAAACCCCTGCCTACCTTCTCCTGTCTGACTCAGGCCTTGGTTCACGTCATGCCGGTTCCCACGCCCCTTCTGGATTCCATCATGTTCCCCCATGTTCACTGCAAGCCAAGCACAACCATGCCCAAGTGAACCCATAGCCTCTCCTCAGACCTCAATCTACCTTCTGGATTCCCGATGTTAGAGAAAGGCGCCACCAGGTATCTGGTCACCAAGGGGAGCCCTGTCGGTCCCAGAACCCCAGCCGTGTTAGAGTGATTCACACCTCACCCTCCTGTTCCCCATGAGAATAATCTCACCATGTCTAGGCATCGCCCACATCATCCTTTGCCGTCTCGCCTTTTCCCACACACAGTGCCTGCCACGGGGCTGGCCGCAGTCAGCTATCAGCCGCCGTCGCTGAAACAAAAGTCTGGGTCGCTCGATGAAGCTCACAAAGCCAACAGAGGCCCAATGGGGGAATTTGGCTTCCTTCTCTTCCAGTTGATCTGAAAGATTGGGTTGATTTAATAGGAATGCTTCCTAAACGCGTGAACAATTATTATTGTTTTAAATTAGCAGGAATAAAATTCCGCCGTCTTTCTGCCCGAAGCTACTTCCAGAGATGCTGAGCTGTAAATCCTCAGCGCCCATGAGGAGCTAGACAAACAGCCATCGTTGCTGCAAGGAGATGCTGCCTCTAGAAACCTCGCCAATCCATATTTCTCCCTTAAGGGAAGGGGAAGGAGCTGCAGAGCAGGGAGGAATTTTTTCTTTTCATGTTCAAAGGGAACCTTATAACTCTTTCCTGCCCTTCTAGCTTCACGAGAGAGGCCCGAGGTCGAGCACGTCTGGCTGAGTGAAAGAGGAAAACACGAATTACATTTCACTAAGGGAGGCATCGAGTGGGTTTCACAGCGCAAGCTGGTGCACGGTACCCTCACGCCCTGCTCACACCCGCTTTGTCCCTGACTTGTTGACATCAACGCACCCACTCTTCTGCCTTGGATCCTAGCTGCCAGACTGCACTTAGCAACTGGGGACTCCCCACCCATTGTGTGAGTCTGCTTCCTCTCTGGGCCTCAGTTTCCCTTCTCTGCCCACGAGTCCTGACCGCGAGGTTCTCAGTCAATGACGGCACTGGTTGTTTTTCCCCCCTCTCTTGTGCAACCAAGTCATTTGGAACCTCCTCTCGCCCTTAAACTCCCTCTCTTTGGGAAGGACAGACGAGGCACGCACGATGGTCGCCTGGCCCAGCTATTGCCGTACTCTCCCGGGGGCTCATTTCTATACAGATTCCAGGCCCCCAGGGCAGACGGGCAGGTAATTCTGATCAGCGGCTCACATGGGAACCTCAAAGCACGTGGGGATCAGGTCTGGCTACGGCTAAAGGCTTTTCCTGCCATGCCCAGGGGTTGGAACTTTATTCCATAGACCGCAGGGAACCACAGAAGGACTTTAAGTAGAGATGGGTCCAGCAGTGTGATGTCGGGTATGACACTCGACCTCTGAAACCTTGTTCTCCTCATGTACAAACTGGGAACAGAAAGAGCATGCGCCCCTCAGAGGGATTGGTCAAATGGATGGAAATGTGCCTGGCAGAGTTTCTGATACACAATCGTCCTGGGAAAGTGGTGATTGAATCTAAATGTGTTCACTCACTCCCCTCCCCCAAACTCACCAAGCATGCTTTGTGCGCGCACACGCACACGCGCACACACACATCTTCTTACCCCCGGCTCCAGCCCCACCAGGGTCACTCCTGATAATGATTTTCCTCTGCAAGGGTTCCCAGCGCACGGACCTGCCTCGGCACTGTTCCCCGAACCCCAGCCCCACCACGCCCTTCCTCCCGGGCAGTTTGGTTGGAAAGTCTTGCTCGGCCTCGGGGAGTGGGCCACATGTGCACATGGGTTTGTGGTTTCTTAGCTGAGCTTCCTGGGGAGTGAAGTAGGAGCTGAGCTCCTGGAGCTGTGGGGCTGACAGAGGGGTGGGGACAGGGGATGAGAGGGAGACCACTGGGAGGGAATAAAGGTCCTGGGGACCAGCCCGTGCTGGTGTGTGTCCCATCCTCTACTGTGGCAAATGGGAGAGGCACGGAATTCCCTGAACCAAGGAAGAATCCTTCCAGGGGCTGCTGAGCCCTCCTGCAAGGAGGTGGGGGGATGGGGAGGGAGTGTCCTGCAGGCCCCTAGACTTCTTCCTTACCTCTCTTCCGCTGGAGGACCAGGAGAGAGCTCTGCAAGGCCCCTTCATGCTGCGTGGCCCCATCCTACTGTGGGCAGGAGTCCTGGCTGTCCTGGACAGGTCCATGCTGGCTGAATCCTGCCGCCCTGTCAGCTGGCTCCAAACTCTTACAGCCCCTGCTTCTGTCACTGTCCTCCCCCTGCTCCGGGGGTGGGGGGGCAAGGTCACAAACAGCTGACTATTACGTGTAACAGAATATCCCAAACATGGAGAAATTATGGGAAACACAGTAGGAAGCAAGTTAAAATGGATGATTTGACAGGTGGCAGGAGACTGACCCCCAGTTTCCACCTGAACACCAGCCTGGAGCTAAGGGCCGTCTTCCCCACCCCAAGAGAGCTTCTTTCCACCCTACCTTGTCCCTGAGTCCCTGACGCCCTAATCCCTCCTTCTCCTTGAGCTTCCAGGGGACGGCCCCTAACTACTACAGAGAAGAGAGAAGGAGGGTGTTCTGGAAGCCCACTACCTGGGCATTTCCTCTCACCAAGTCTTTCCCCAGAAACCTGGGATGTAAAAACGATCCCTACTGTACAGGTAAGGAGCATGAGGCTCAGAGAGTTACAAGGAATGGCCCAGGGGTCCAGATGTAGGACAAGGTTGAGTCAGCTCTCCTACCCACGCATGCGCCCATTCCTTCAAAAGATCGCAGTTGCCCGCTCAGAAGCAAGGGCTCCTGAGTCACTTCACGGCTGAGCGGGAGAAGCCCGGGAGTGGGGGAGCCTCTGAAGGTGGCCAGCAGGAGCCTGCGCCCCGCGTCTTTACCTTCCCAGCTGGCCCTGGCTGGCCATGACGTCTTGGGGAGCAGTGAGCCATGGTCCCAGGAAACTTGGGGAGTTTAACAAATGTTTTTAAAACCTTTTCATACACAGTTAATGATCCTTATTAGGACCTGAAAAAGCAGTCACTCACGCCACATCCCAGCTTTAAGGAGCATTTTATTATTACATGCCACTTCACGAATTCATGAGAAATGCTGTGGCCCATTTGTCAGTGGGGCCAACGCCTGGGGACGTGGCGGAGAGGCCTTTGTCCTCCAGCCTACTGGGCCAGATTCCCTGCTCCACCTGCCGCACGCAGACACCCACCACTCTCCAGCCGCCAGCCCACCAGCTGTAGCCCCTGAAAGGACCCACCTTGAGGCTGCCGCGGCCTCGGTTCCCCCGCCGCTCCCCCGCCAGGCGGCCCTGGCCGTCTCTTCCCTAAGGCGCGGGGGAGAGGTACTTTCACATCCTGGGGGGGCAGGGTTATGAGACATAGATGCCTGGTCCCAAGCCCCGATTCTGAATCCTTAACCAGGTGCCCAGACCAATATTTGGGGAACCACCAGGACTTGAGACATAAGCCTCTGATGTCTGCGTGACGCTCCTGGCTCTGCCCCGGGGCTGAATGACCTTGGGCAAAGCTCTTCGGTTTTGCTTAGCAGCCCCATTTGTAAAATGGGGATGTCATATCTCTCTTACAGTGATTTTTGCAAATATGACATCATCCCACGTGACCAAAGAGTGTTTTGTCATGACACTGCCAAGCCTGCTTCGCCATTTGAATGATGGAATCATTGCATTTAGAGCAGGAAGCCACCAAGGTCAGGGCGAAAAACAGCTGACGGAACTAGACCGAGGAGATAGTTACACAAGCCTGTGGGTGTACGAACTGCCACTGAATGGGCTAATTTTATGTTATGTGAATCCTACTTCAATACAAAATGGTTAATTTTATGGTATGTGAATTTTACCTCAATACGAAAAAAAAAATCAAAAGTTCCTTTGCATCTTAAACGTGACGTGCTGACCAGCCTCTGAGCCTTTGCCCAGGCTGTTCCCTCTGCTCGGTTAGTTCCTAGTCACATTTCAGGCATCTTGGAAATCATTTCCTCCAGGTCTCCTCTGCTGGCCTCCCAAGGACGTGCCCCTTATTGTTGAGTCCCACCCAGGAGGGGACGTGATCACAGACTGTTTGGGGACCACTTGGCCACACCTCACTTGGAGATGGGCTTTGGGGTAGGGGTGAGGGGACAGGTCCCAGCTCCACAGCTGCCCCTCATTGGGTGCATGGTAGGTGCCCGGTATTTGCTTGAAGAGTCAGAATGGAAGATCTGACTCTCCCCCAGCCCTGGTTTTAGAGATGAAGCCGGTGGGACCCAGAAGAGGGCCAGGCCCTGCCCCACGGCACACTGTTTCTCAGTTGGTGGAGGAACCCAGGCCAGAGCCCCATCCCCGCCAGCTCCCCCTGGGCAGAAAGCACAGCCCAGATGCACGAGCCTCTCCTGCCCAGCCATTAGCTAATCTGGCCACAGCCAGCGTGCCAGGACCTTCTGTCTGCCCTTCCTGTTTCCCCAGGGCACCGCTGTTTACGTTGTCAAGGGCTTATCGCAAACAGGCAGGCAAAGAGCCGTGTCCTAGGGAAACTTGTCCCCAGAAGCTCCCACCAGCACAAGGTTGTGGCCACTGGGACCTTCAGCTTCCACGTATGCCTGCTGGAAACTGCTCATGCCCAGGGCCTCAGTTTCCCCACCTCTACCATCGCAGATGAACAACGGCTTACTGATGTAACACGACTGTCACGTGACATGACAAAGAGCCAGGCCTCACAATCGGACCACCTGAGTCTGAATCCCAGTTGGTCACCGCCGGACCCTGAGCAGGTGATATCACCAAGGTCTGCCTTGTTTCCTCTCTGTGAAATGGGTACGCCCCTAGTATTTGCTTTCCAGGGGTGTTGTGCTTTGCAGGACTGAGAACCACACCTGTAAGCACTCACGGATGTGAGCTGTGATTTGTGTAAGTCCTTCCCCTGCCCTCCACGGGCTCGCACCGGGTTGCTCTTCCCTTACAAAGTGGAAGATCGGAGCCTGTCATGGTGCTCACCATCGGGGGGCCGTCAGCCCCTGGCCAGCACGGGTCACAGGACAGACGGAACACACGGGGCACATGCAGGGAAGGCTTAGGTGTGGGTGGGCCCTGACTCTGGCCTTCTTTAAGCCACTTTGACCTTGGGCGCATCATAAAAACGAAAGGAGGGGGCACAGTTTATAGAGGGAGAGCCTGAGACCCAGAGAAGGCTGAAGCTGCCCTCATTCACCCAGCTATGCAGACGTGACCTGTGGGGCACAGTGGGGAGAAGCCAGGCCTGGGGCCAGTCGCTGCCCTTGCTGGCCCTCTGCCCCCCACCCCCAGTGATATAGGGAGCACATTAATCCTACCCTCCCCACCCTCGGAAGGGGCACGGTGAATATGAAGGGCTGTGAGCTATATCTCCTGGCAGGTGAGCAGAACAAGACACCTGCCGGTTACCAGGCGTCACCCCACTCTTCATTCCCACCCCCCAGTCACCAAATCTGCCCCTCGGCCTTGTGACGCTCCTCTCACCAGCCACCGAGTCTCGAGGTCACAAACCTGCCCTTTCTCCATCCTTCTACTTCCCTCCTTTCCACAAGGCCTGTCAACTCTGCCTTAAACACGTGCCCCAAAGCCACCTCTCTCTGCCTGCACTGCCAACAAGCAGGGCCAAGCCGCAGCCATCTTGACCGGGTCTCCGCAAGAACCTCCTGGCTTGCCTTCTGACTCCAGCTCTCAGGCTCCTGCCTTGAGTTCATTTGAAAAGTAAGCGGATCCTACGCTTCTCTGTTTAAAGCCCTCCTAAGCTTCCTCATCTGGTTAGAATAAAGTGCAAGCCCCTTACCTGTCCCACGCGCGACCTGACAACTTTCTCCAGTCCTACCTCTCTCCCTGGCCTTGCCCCAGCCACACGGCACAAGCCAAGTTCTCTCCCTCCTGTGCGTTCTCCCCCTGGTCTTCCCATGGCTGCCCCCTTGGTATCCTACAGATCTCAAGTGGGTGTCCCCTCTTCAGAGAGGCCATCCCCGCCGCCCCCGTAAACACCCTGTAAGCTGTGAAAACCCATCAACTCTTTAAGGATTCTGCTGGAGGAAGCTCACCGTCTGACCTTTTTCTTATCTGTTTGCGTTGTAGCCTATCTTTTTCCTCACAAGACAGAGGGCGAGAAATATCCCTGAGCTTGGCTGGTGAGTCCCAGCACGAGCACAGAGCCTGGCACACGTGTTTGCTGGCTGAATGAAGGATGGAGGGGTGAATGAGATATAGCTTCCAAAGTCCATACTGGATCCAAAGGTTTTCTCAGAAAGGGGACCTAAGGCCTTAAGTGAAGAAATCATTCCAGCGGCAGCATCCACCAGGCAAAGTAGCAGGGACAACTAGCTTTATACAGCCAAGTCTCAGCTGTGCCATTTCTTCAGCCACGAACATTCTACTCCCTCTTCACCTGCCTCCAAAACTTCTGCTTAGCTTTCAACACTTAGCTCCCATCAGCCCCGGGACAAGCCTTCCCTGACTGTCTCCCTCAGCCTGTCACATCGCTATGTTCCTGTAGACCCCCTCCTGCCTCCGGTCTGGGTTCTTTTTTTTTTTTTTAAGATTTTATTTATTTATTTGACAGAGATCGAGACAGCCAGCGAGAGAGGGAACACAAGCAGGGGGAGAGGGAGAGGAAGAAGCAGGCTCATAGCAGAGGAGCCTGATGTGGGGCTCGATCCCATAACGCCGGGATCACGCCCTGAGCCGAAGGCAGACGCTTAACTGCTGTGCCACCCAGGCGCCCCTCCAGTCTGGGTTCTGATCTGTACTCTCTTGTAGTCTGTGACACCTCGGGAGCCAGGCCGAGGCGGAGCCAGATCACGGTGCCACCACGGAACACAGCCCATGGTACCACACTGGCATTTGGTAATTTGCTCACTACCCATGCAGGCCACAAACCTAAGGAAATGGTGACGTATAGATGAGCTCTCTGCCCCCGGGAGCCTGCTTGCAACCCAAACGGAGAGACAAAGATGATCGTATGACAAACTAGTTGCTTTAATGGAGACAGACATAAAAAGTACAGTGGCATCATAAGAATAAGCAAAGATAAGTCATTATAAAATGACACACACAGTGGGACATCATTCATATAGAACTTTAAAACCTGAAAAGCCAATCTATATATTGTTGATGAATACATAAATATGTGGTTAAAAAATACATAAAAACATGTATGAGAATGAGAAACATCATCTCTGGGAAAGGAAGAAAGGGGATAGAATTGTGGAGGTCCACATATGGGGCTCCAGCCATATCTACAGTGTTTCAATTCTTACAGAGAAAAGTCTGAAGTACACATGGCACGACATTAGGATAAAGTTGGGTTGGTGGTCCATGGTTGTTTGTTATAATAGCTAGTAGAGTCTGAGGGTTTGAAAAATTTCAAGATCATTTTATATTAAATGCAGTGTGATTAAAGAAAAAGCATCCAATCTGTTGAATGAATGCCAGATGGATGGAAGGATGGATGGATGGATGGATGATGGGTGGCTGGGAGGATGGGAGGATGGATAGATGGGTGGGTAGTGGGTAGCTAGAAAGGTAAATGAATGCGTAGATTGAGGAATAGACAGGTTGAATGAATAGACGGCAGAAACAGTGCTAAAGATTCTCAAAGCTTACCCTATTCATTTTACATTTATTGAGTGCTTGACCCCTTGTCAAGCCTGATCCCAGTCCCTGGCCATGCTGCATCCAGGATTCTGACAAGCCACTTCCCTCAAAACAGGGGCCAAGATTCAGGCCAAATGAGGAGACAGAATGCAGTGCTGCAGACAATGTGGTCACAGATGTGTGTCCACTACGCTGAAAGACCAGAGAGAGAGAGACACCAGCTCCCATAGGGTCTTCTCTACAGGGGAAGCAGGATTTCTGCTGTGTCCTCGAGGGATGCACTGTTCTCCTGAAGAAGAAAGGGAGCCTGGTATTCCGGGCAGAGGGATACCTGAGCCACATGGGGAGGAGTGGGACCACGGAGAGTCAAGAAGCCACTTGCAAAGGAAACATGGTGGAAGGGGAAGAAAGATAAAGCCAGCAGGGGAATTGTGTCCTGCTGTGAAGGGTCTGGATGGTCACACTGGGAGATGGGACCTCCTCCAAAGGCCAGAGATATCCAAATTGGGCCCATTGTCAGAATCATCTGATTGGACTGGAAAAGAGGTAAGCCCAGGAATCTATATGGCTCAAAATCTGCCCTCACCATCAGCCAGTTTCCTCCACTCCACTCCACTCTGGCTCATGGAGGAGACCAGCAGGAAGTGGCTCAGCTGTGGCGTGGTCCTTTAGGGCAGGACCGGCAGTGGTGGCCCCCTCCATGGTCCCAGCACATGCTCATTTCACATCGGGTTTGACGGCCCAACCCAGGGCCAGGCAAGGGAGGGAGACGCGGAGCCCGCGTACGTGTCTGCACATTGACCCTGATGCAGCACGTTTTTATCTCACCAAAGAATTCTCCAGCAAGAATCTTTATTGCTCGGCACAGTCTCCCAGCTAACTAGGAGAGCATTTTTCTAATTACATTTTCCTTGAAATACACCCGGGTTTGAGTTAACACCTCTTCAGCCTGCCAAAACCTAAGTCATTTTAAAATTAGTTCTGGAGGTTTTGCAAAAACCCCACCGGGACGCAGCATTCCTTTCCCACCAAGCTGTGTGCTGAAAACTCTCCCCAGACGCCAAGAGCGATTTTCCTTGGAGACTCTGCGGAGAGAGCCCAGGGAAAGGCCCACATCCTGGCCCACCAGAATCTCCTCTCACTCAGATCTGTTGAACAGCCCTCGCAATGCTGCAGATCGATAGAATCATAAGTGCATTTTGCCCTAAGCAGTCTCTCTGATACTTTTTAAAAAACATACGGATGGGAGAGAAATGTGATCCATATGGTTTTGAATCATTAACACTTAAATCGTCAAAATAGAGATTTTTTTTTTCCTGGAGAAATTTCCTAGCCAAGGCGCCTTTAGCGGCTCTTTAATAAACTGTTTAAAATTCTGTTGTTCCCCCTAAAACACACAAGCGCATGCCAACATTTGCAGCACATGTATACACACCCCACTAACTCTGAGAGGGCATCATTGGGAAACACAGCCCATTAGACACCATCCATCCCCAAGATGGTGGGTTAAAAGGCCCTTGAGATTCCTTGTGAGCCCTGGTGGTTCAATTACTCGGGCCGGAGAGTTCCATACAACTTCAGAGCTCATCTGGACAAGCTCTTTCATGGTATAGATGAGAAAGCTGAAGACCAAAGAAGGCTCAGTCTCTTGAAGAGTTAATAGAAGTCATGGAGACTTCTATTGGGAGAGGAAACTGCATGAGCAAAGTGCCTGCCCCATTGTCACATGTGGCTTCACGGTTGGGTGTGAGGTAGGGATACAGGCCAGCGAGAGACTGACCCCAGAGCATGTTCCATGGCTCCCCGCAGTCTAAATACAGCAGCCTCCTTCTCTAGCCTGTAGGCCAAGGTTGTGAGAGAGGCAACCATCTCTACAGAACACAGGTCAGAGCCTTACCCCTTGGAGCCGTGGAAGGGATGGCTTAGCGAGATAAGGTGAACAGCGTAAAGGTCATTGCCAGAGCTCTTGGGAGAAAAGATGATGGAATGGACTTGAGGAGAGAAAGAAAGACACAAACCTGAAAGAGGTTTTGGAGAGAGCCTTGATAAGATTCAGGGAGAGGCATGTAGTCCATGAAGGAGAAGCAGCATGAAGATTTTATCAGTTTTCTGTGGCTGCTATCACAGACTGCCACAAACTGACTGGCTTAGAACACACCAATTGACTCAGGTTCACATTTTCGGAGGCCAGAAGTCCGAAGTGAGTCTGACAGGGCTGAAAGCTAGGTGTCAGCTGGGCTGTTGCTTGCGGAGGCTCCAGAGGCCAAGCCACCCCTTGCCTCTCCCGGCTTCTGGTGGCTGTCAGCAGTCTCTGGCCCGCGGCTGCATCACACAACCTCTTGTTTCCACTGTCACATCCACCACTCACTCTGACCCTCCTGCTTCCCTCTTAGGAGGACCCTTATGACTACAGCAGGCTCTCCTGGATAGTCTCCCCTTCTCAAAACCCTAAACTGAATCACATCGGCAAAGGCAGGAGGAGGTCGCTATCTCGGAGCCAGGAACGTGCAGCCTACCCCAAGAATGAAACCCAGGTTTCTGGCTTTGGCAACCAAGGGGAGCTTTCAACCAAGAATGGAGGAGATTAGTGGGAAAGATGATGAGTTTGATGTAGGAGGTGCTGATTCTAATTAGAAGATGGGGAGACCTTCCGGGAAGCCGCTTCCCGGCGGACAGTCGATCCAAGAAAAGGGAGTGTGACCGATGACAATGCAGGGCTAGTGGGGGGGGGGGTCACAGCGTCAGATACGGGACAGAGATTAAACAGGGGCTGGGCCTCAGGTTTGGCCACTCATGGGTGACCTCCAAGCCATCAGATTGGAGTGGATACAAGTGGCTAGATTTGCAGGGGCCCCAAGTGTGGCGTGGCACACATTCCTTGGAGAGGCCAGGCAGGTGAGATAGAGCCTCGGGAGCAGAGTGGGGCCTGGGCGGAGGGCGGAGGGCGGGGACCCCGGCCCGGGGAGGGCTTGCTGCTGCGGAAGCGAGAGATGCAAATTGCTGGAGCCAGTGTGGGGCGGGAGAGCAAGAACCTGGTCCCTCCGCCTGTGCCCGAGCGAGAGAGAAGGGAGAGCAGAGCGCGGCTACCGGCGACAAACAGTTTGAAGACAGAAAGAAAAGAAGCTGGTCTCGATTTTGTGCAGAAGTGGGAGGTAAGACGGTCAGACGACAACGGGACCCGGAGAGGCCAGAGCTGATGTCGGGGCTGTGGGAGAGAAGATAGGTCCCCAGGGGGACTCCAAGCATCACACAGGTCCTCTCCGGCTTCTGGTCTCGTGATGCGGGTCCCAGTTCTCACCCCTTTGTCCGTCCTAAGGTGTCAAGCTGAGGAAATGGAGCTCCTGCAGGCCGGCTCAGAGGCCCCCTCTCCTCTGCCTTTCTTTCTTAATTGTCCAATGACAGAGACCTCAGGTTTAAACGCACCAGAGGGGTAGACATGAGGGACAGGAAGAGGAGAGGAGGCAGAAGCGGAGAGGAGCTCCCTCCTCTTTCTTCACCAGGAACCTCAGCTCTGGGCTGCCTCCCGTGTTTCCTGAACCAGACCTCAGCACTCTGCTCAATGTTGGCCAAGTGACTCCCCATCTCCGGGCCTCCTGATGAAATGAGAGACTTGGAGGCAATGACCGCCAAGGGCCTTTCAGCCCTCCTGGCCTCCAAAGCACAGCCTTGGACGTGGACGGGCTGAGTTGCCGCAGGGAGCCCCAGCCTCTCTGGAGACGGGCCTCTGTCATTGCGTAAACACGATGCAGGCCTGTTTGGTGCCGCATAGCTGTGGTTTTCTGCTTTCCCCAGCAGTAGCTACAGGGCCGCTGTTGAGAAGGCCCAGCAGGGAGGGAGAGGCCGGGAGGAGAGCAGGAGAGAGGGCTCCTCTGTGCTGCCTCCCTGGCTGGGCTGGGAAGTTTGCAAAACGGAAACAACATGCATGGAATAGGCCCTTTCCATCTCTCCCCAGCAATCCCAAAGAAAGTGGGTACTTTCTAGCTTCTTTTGTAATAGCAAACACAGCCTCCAGGTTGTCCTGCCTTTGCTTCGGAGTAGACATGCTCACGTAACCCTCGTGAACTTGGCTGTGAACAGGTCTTAGAGTGAAACAGCAATGCCCAGAGGGCAAGATGTGGGTGAACGTGGAAGCCCTCAGCAGAAGGAACAACGGACCCTGCCAGGCAAGCTTGTTACCAGTGTGCATTTCAACACGTCCAGACCCGCAGGGGGCCCTGGCACACAGTAGGCCCAGGTAATCCGGCGTGTATGAAGCCAAGCAGAGCCCAATCCTGGGAGAATACGAGTTCACCCTCAAAGAGAAGAAATGGCCACGGGGGGTGGCGGACGTGATTGGTGCCTCCATGTGGATCCCCTGGCCTGGGGCCTGTGTAGCCCAGCCCCCACTGCAGGGGTGTAGGGATCGCTAAGAGCGCCCACCGTACCCTTCTCCACAGAACAGGGCTTGGCCGATAGGAGCTGTCTTAGCAGATGCCAGGAAAGTTGCCCATCCCTCCAAGGGGCAGCCCTCCACCCACGACTTGCCGATGCCAGAGTTTAAACCCCAGCCACCTCGCTTCAAGTCGAGACAAATCATTGGTGCAATTCACACTCCAGAGTCCCCAGGAGATCAGGCTGAGTGAACATCACATCTCTGCTCAGCTCCTTTCCCTCCTCTCCCTCCCTCCCCGCCTTACTTGTCTCTCCTAGGAACCCCTGCTCTGCACGCCACTTGTACCAGCAGAACTCCCTGTTGCAGCCTCTGTTTCTAGGGAGCCTGCTCTGAGACAACGGGGACAGCTTGACAGATGAGACCCCGCTCAGGGAGCGGCCTCTCCTACTCGGGGACTTGTCAGGCTGCTCACCAGGCAGCAAGAAAGAGCAGAGGGCACATGACAGCTGGCATTTTGCAGGGTTAAGAGCTTCTTGGTCCGGCTCTGCACCCCCAGGAGGGCTGGCGTGCAGTCACAGACACGGCCAGAGCGCGGGTCAGCTGGTCGACCTTTCAGAGGCTCCCCAGGGCTGCAAGAAATGAAGACCCACCGGGGCTCAAGGGCTGCTGGTCCATTTGGTCTGCTCCCCAGGGACCAGCACAGACAGAAGACAAGGGTCTGCAATTGACCCAGGCCAGAGCATCACAAGGCCAAGAAGCTGGGGTCTGGAGCTCGGCCAGAAGGGCGGAGCTGCTCCTGGCCGAGGACCTCACCAATGCCACAAGGCCTTACCTGGTGGCACCAGAGCTCCCAAACCGTGCAAATACTGACCACAGAGGCAAGCGCAGTGTAGGAGTGACTGTAATAGTTGCACTGGGTCAAGTGCCATTCTGGGCCTCGCCTGCTGCCAGCCCCTTGCCAGGAACGAACTCTGTTACGCTCCTGGGAGGTACGGTCGTCTCCACTAGAGAGAAGACGGAGGGCATGCCCACTTGGGTCGCACAGGTAGTCAGGAAAACGCACATGCACACACAGCACACAGGCGCCCGCCCCCTCTCCCAGTCCGCTGTCGGGGATGGACGCAGCACCCTGCACCAGACGGTTTATTAAGGACACCGCCCTTAAGATGGCAGCCCTCGCAGCTCTGGCTCGCAGACCCTCGCCCTCCCCGGGCACCCCCTGCAGCTGCCGCCCCGCAGCCCAGAGCGGCCAAGCCGGCAGCCAGCATGCAGCCACCTCCTCCCCTGCTCCTTCGGGCCTCCAAAGCCGCCCACGCCCCTTTCCCAGGTGGGGGCTGAGCTGAGGTCTCCAGCACTGTGGGGGGAACAGCTGTGCCAGAAATCAGGGCCAATTGTCTGTGTCCCAATTTCCATTCATGGTAGGAGAGACACATTGCCCTGAGGCCATGACTTCTGACCTTCTGTGAGGCCAGCATTGGGGGTGCTGGCCTGCAAAGACACAGATGTCCCCAGAGGGTGCCAGGCACCTTCAGATACTCCCAAAGTTACCCAGACCCTGTGACTCCAGGCTGAGAGCTCCTCCTTTCAACAGCTACCCCTCATTCGGAAGTCCCTCGGGAGGGGTGTCTGGCCCTAACCCATGGCTCGCAGGCTCAGAGTTCTGAATTTGGAGTCCACAGACCAGGCTTCGTATGGTCCTGGTCTGTGCAAGAAGGAAGCTTCAGGTCCCTCCCCCTCCACCACAGCTCTGGGAGCACCTGCACTAGCCACCGAGGACAGAGCCTCAGTCTTCTCTTCAGTGAAATGAGGACGAGGGCTTGCATATGGGTCCATGCCATAGGTTAAGCTGGCTAACAGAGAAGGCCCCACACTTCACTGAGCTCACAGGATAGCTTTACTCTCACTCACATAAAGGTCTGCATTGGGCCAGAAGCTTCCCTTCATCTTGTGGCTTTGACCTCTAAGGCCACTGCAGAGGAAGGGAGAGTGGGATGGTGGAGATATGCATCAATTAACTGCCTCAGCCACAGGGATAGACCCGGGTTTTGGGGGCCCCAGACTTACACAATTTAGGGTATCTCTTCAAGGAAAGGTATACAAAATTATACATGTAAATTACCCACAACGACTCCAAGACCACTGTACGAAGAAATTACAAAAACAAAATACCCACAACCCTCAGAGAGAGGCGCCAGGGCAAGTGAGAGCCCTGGAAGCCACACTCTGTTGGCTTCAGCACCTGCCAGGCCTGGAAGTGACGCACCCCTATGGCTCATAGTCCGTTGGCCAGAACTGGTACATGGGCCCAGTCCAGCACAGGAGGCTGGGGAGTGTAAGGAAGCCCCTGACTCCTTGTGCATATTAACCATCTCCAACAGCATGCTGTGCTCACAGCAGTTGGGTGGTGGAGGACAGAGGGTCAGAGAGTGGAGGTGGAAGCCATATGCAAATGTAGTGTTCCAGAATAATCCAGATTTTTGCCAACGTGTCTCCCAAGGATGGCATAAGGGAGGCTGGGGCAGCAAAGCCCTCCCCAGTCCAGAGTCGGAGGTCAGGGCTCTAGTCCTGGAGCTGTCTTTTCTCAACAGTGAGAACTTGAGTGATTCATTTAATCCCTCTGGAGCCCCACTGGCCCCATTGCCCAGGTATGTAAACTGATTTCATCCTCCCAACATAGCCATTAAAGAGAAAACAAGATCAAGTGCCTAAAAATGCTTTGAAAGTAGCCCAGTGCCGTGTGGAAGGGAACCACACCGTAATTCTGTTTAGCAGGGCAGCTCTGTCATGCATTCTTATGGTCATCTGAAAGTCTACAGTCCTTTGTCCCAAAAGCTCGGCCCATGGGAACTTGGGGGCTGTCTCGGTGATGAAGGCAGAGGTGAAGCCCCCCAGTCTCCTCTTCTCCATGCAGTCGTGCCTGATCCCACCTATGTCACCAGCCCTGGAAAGACAGGCCAGGGCAGGCAGAGCATCCCCAGCTGCTGCAGGAACTTGCTGGATTCTCCAGGAAGATTCTCGAATATTAGAGCTCAATGACTCTCTAGTGGTTGGCTTATCCATTTGTGGGTGCTGGAAATGCCCAGCCCCTCCTGGGTGTCCCCTGTGGGCATTGGCAGGATGGTCAGAAAGGAGCAGCACAGCTCTTATGCGCAGTATCCCCCACCCCACAGCACCCCAGTAGGGCTAGTTTTAAACCTGCACAGCCCCCTGCAACTCTCTCACTCTGGGAATGTCATCCCACATCACAATAAACACATCAGAATGCATCGACATCGCCCTTCAAATATCATTTACATGTAACTTCATAGGAGCGGAGGAGAGGAGTTGAATTTAACAAGTTGACATGATGTTAACGTTTTGCACATATTCAATTAAACATCGATTAATTTTGATTTTGCTGTCATTTTTTAAGTTGATAATATTTTTTCAGGTACCAGATATTCTTGGAAAGATCATAATCTGTAGGTTCGAGGTGGCGGTGCCTGTGGATACACCAGCCCCTGGAGACCACCCTTCCTGGTGTGGACAGCCAGGCTTCTCTGCTCTTTCAGAGGACCTAGCTGCCAGGTGGCTCGCCCGTCTGCGTCAGCGCCAGCACAAGCTGCTCGTGCCTGCTAAGTCAGGGGCTTGATCTCAGTCCTGCCCCAGATGAGATGCTGAGACTCCAGGGAGGGGCTGAGTGACTATGGGGTCTGCCAGGTCCTGTGGCCAGGGTCAAAAAGGGAGAAGAATCGCAGGCTGTCTGGGGGACTGTCCATGACCACGGCGAGAATCAGGACTTGGCCAAGATCACAGAGCTAGCCACAGCATGGGCCCTGCCTCCCTGAGCCTCAGTTTCCCCATCCGCAAGTGAGCAGACAGCAAGCGATGGAGGGAGAGAGGAGCACTCTATAATCTCTCCCTTATTTTCCAAATTTATAGTTTCAGTTTTAGAGTATGTTTATTCTGCCACTTTCTACTGCAGGGTATCAAGGTCAATGTAATTAAGTGGGGTATTTTTTACACCTGAAACGTCCTCATGTTTTAAGGGATTGTCGGCGTGTGTGTATGGATGCAGGTACAAATTTGTGCATTTGTGTGTGACCATGTGTCTGCATCCTGCGGAAGGAATCGTGCATCCTGCTCTGGGCACACATGCTGTATAAATGCACATGTGTGTGCTCGGGTCATGTGTGAACATGCGTGTGCACTTTTTCATGTGTAAGCACGTACATGTGCAGCATAGGGAAGGCCAGAGAGCGGACGGCATTCATGGGCTCTGCATATTGGTCTTTACCTCCCTGGATCTTGGTTCCCCAAAACTCTTTATTTCCTTCTGGATGATGTTCCCAGGGCAACCATCAGCTGCCTGCCCTTTGCTCCCACATAAGGGCATTGTTATCCTTGACCAAAGGCCAAGAACCAGATGACTCTGCCATTAGGCACTGAGACATGTGAGTTACACTGTCTTCTCTTGATCCCCAGAAAAAAACCTGCCGGGTCAGTATCATCATCCCCATTTTGCAGATGAACTAACTGAGGCTCTCCCAGCCAGTGGCTAAGTGACACGTGAAAAGAGAGGACCTGGGTCCAGGCTTTTCCTGCTCCACCTTCCTGCTGACCCACAGAGGGGCAGGTGGAGTGGTCCTTCTGGGCATGGCTCTTCTCTTACACATCTTTCTCTGACTGCTTCCTGGGTTGTCAAGATTCAGAGTCACGCGTGAGCCGAGGTCAGTGTAGAGTGCTGGGCAGAGGTGGTGAGCCATGGCCCCTGGGGATGGCCCCTGGGGGTGGCCCTTGGGAATGGCCTAGCCTGAGCTCTGGGTAAACCAGGCTGCTGAGTGCCAGGGACATGTCAGCTCTTGCCTCTGCTTGTTGCTCCCTGGGATCAGCGATGCCATCATGGAGCCAGAGAGCCATCTCCACAGAGCAGCTGGGCAGGGCAGGGCAGGGCGGGGCAGAGAGGAGGGAGCTACTTACGGGCAGGAAGAGTTTCGGGTGGCCCCATGCCAGGGCACTTGGGTCACTGGCCCTGTCCCCAAGGCCCAAGCTGCAGCATCACTGGTTTCTCTGAGTCTGATACTCCACTCTGCCTACAGCCCAGAGAACTTGCCAGGCACGCCCATCACCTTGCCCGCTCCTCACAGCAATCCTATAAGGTGGCTACTTTTATGCCTGTTTTGTGGATAAGAAAACTGAGGCTTATGGAAATTAAGAGACTGCCCCCAAACACACGATGAATGTAAGCCAGCAGCAGAAGACCCAGGTTCTCATTCCAGCTGGGTACCTGCATAAGGGGGTTATTGAACATCTAGTATATGTCAGGAACTCTGCCAGGTACTTCTCAGGTAAGACCTCACTCGTACTTCTCAACAACCCAGTGAGGTGGAGAGCATCACCCCCATTTTGGAGACGAGTAAACAGACTCAGAAGTTAATTGGCTTAGCTGAGGTCACAAAATTAGAAGGTAACAGAGTTGAATCCAAACTCAGGCATGTCTGCCTCAGAAACACCTGCTGTAGTCAGGATGATTTTCCTAGAACACACATCTGACCAGGCCTCGCCTCTGCCTCCCAGGGCTCCCTGGTGCCTCAAGGACCACAGACAAAGTCTGAGAGCCTTAACCTGGCATTCAAGGCCCTCCACAGCCAAGCCCAAGCACTGCTCCTTCTCCTCCAGCACCCCCACTGCCCCACCCATAGCCACCATATTGTATTCCCTTGAGCGTGCTATATATTTGCAGAGCCCTGGCCTTGGCAAAGCCTGGTCCATCTGCCAGAAATGGACCTCCTTCACCCTCTTCATGGCCTGTCACATTCTCATGCCACATGGTGGAATCAGAGAAAAGTGTCCTAGAAGAGGTGTCATTTGAGTTGGAGTCAGTTAATCCTCTGGATTCATGAAACAACATTCACATTCATTACAATGTGATATTGCTGAGGAGACATTGGTGTTTATTTGAATATCTGGTCCCTAAACTAGGAATGCTTTCAGGGCAGAGATGGTGAACTCTTTATATCTGTATCCTAGCAACTAGCACAGAGCCTGTCCTAGTACAAGTTCTCACCCAGAGTTTGTGGATGGATGGAGAGATGGATAGATGGATGATGGAGAGATGGATGGAGGGATGGAGGGATGGATGGATGGAGAGATGGATGGAGGGAGGGATGGATGGATGGATGGATGGATCGATGGATGGATGGAAAGATGGATGGAGGGATGGATGGAGAGATGGATGGAGGGATGGATGGATGGAGAGATTGATGGAGGGATGGAGGGAGGGATGGATGGAGAGGTGGATGGATGGTTGGATGGATGGATGATAGATGTAGAGATGGATGGATGGTTTGATGGTTGGATGGATGGATGGATGGATGAATGGAGAGATGGGTGGAGGGATAGATGGAGAGATAGATGGATGGATGGATGGATGGATGGAGAGATGGTTGGAGAGATGGTTGGATGGATGGATGGAGAGATGAGTGGATGGATGGATAATTTGACTGGAAGACGAATAAATTAGTGGAGGCTTGGATGGAGCTTGGAAGGGTGGAAGAAGGAGGACCGGGTGAATTATTCATATCGACAAGCATGAAATTATTCTGCACTGACAAAGTATACGGAGCTCTCTCCCTACTCACACCACAGCCGGTCAATAACTCAAGAAGCCTACCCTGCTTGCATCCCTTGCAACTTTTTGTTCCAGATTGAAAAAGACCTGGCAGACCCTTCTGGGCAAAAAAAAAAAAGGAAGAAAAAGAAAGAAAGAAAGAAAGAAAGAAAGAAAGAAAGAAAGAAAGAAAGAAAGAAAGAAAGAAAGAAAGAAAGAAGAAAGAAAGAAAAAGAAAACCAGAGAAGTGTCTCAGATGGGGCGGGAAAAGGACCCCCACCCTTTTGGTTGAGCTCACATCCTGGAAACCTATGGCTGCACTCTAGGGAGAGGCAGGGCCTGCCCCATCCCCTGAGATGAGCTAAGCAGGGAGTGGCCTGAGCTCCATCTTTCCATGAGCTAAGAACAGACTGACCCCTCACAGTTCCAAATTCCACTGCCCAGGATAAGTGGAACTGGGGCCTGGGCCTAATGTGGCATCAATCCCCAAACCAAAGCCACACTGGCCCGGGTAAGAGGGGCCTTGGATCAGCATCCAGGAGGTGCAGGGGTGAGAGGAAACAGGACCAACATCTGGAGACAGCTGGAAACAGCTGGGCCACCGTCAGGGGGCGGGTTCGGACAGCTACAGTTCTGAACATGGGGCCATGGTCCTTTCCAGAACCCATGGGGCTGAAGCACAGGCTCCTCCTGAGGGGGGCAATGGCACGGCTCTGGGTCCCACCCCACCCCTCAGCAACCCCACCCGCCTCAGTGGCCTCACATCTGCAAGCAAGGCCCTGCCAAGTAAACAGCTGCAGCCCACGCTCCAAGGCTCCCCAAACCCCAGCACTACCCACAACGGCCAAAGCCACATCCCATCCATCCCCCCTGCGTGGGGCCTGAGGGAAGGGAAAGGCTCGTTAATCACAAGGAGACGGCTTCCGGGCAGCCTTGGAGACAGGCAGAGGAGACCAGAGCTGGGAGGGAGCTCCCCACAAGGCCCCAAGAGAGGTCAGGGCTCCCCACTCTGACCCAGTGCAGAATCCATCAGCCAGTGGCTTGCCTCCTGGTGCCCAGGGAATCCTTGAGAGCCAGCCAGCCCGGGCTGTGGCCTGGGAATCTGGAGAGACAGGCAGATGCCTCTGTTCAGTGGGGCATCGGAGGAGGCCTCTGAGGGCAGAAGGTTGGAGTCTTGGTTCTTTGCCTGGCCTCTGGCAGGTCGTGTGACCTTGGGCAAGTTGATTTTTTTTTCCCCCTCAGGGCCTCTGTTTCTGCAAACTGGGGACAGGGCTCTGGCTCTACCTGCATGTACGTCCTAGAATTCGTCTTCACTCTGCGGGAAGGGCTCCTACTGATTCATATTCTCCATCCCTAGAGCCACAGAACAGCCAGCTATGGTCCTTGGCCCCAACGGACTCACCGGCAAATGCGTGTTTGGGGGCCATCATGGTGCTTTTAAAGCTATGCATGTGAATGTCTTTGGATGGGATGTGCAGTTTTCCGTCAGATGCACCCATCCCCCCCCCACCGCATCTTGCCTGAAGCCCACCGCTTCTTATGCTCACCTTGCCGGCATGGCCCCCAGAGTCCCTGGGGATAGGCTAGGTTGGGCTGTAGAAACACCCAGCCCCCAGATCTCAGTGGCTTAACGCAACAAAGTCAGCTTTTCACTCGTGGTACAGGTCAGACCTGGGTCTCGGCGTCACTCAGGCTGACAGTGGCCCCCTTTTGCCACGTGCTTCCATGGTCACCGAGACCGGGCAAGGAAAGTGGCAAGGACCCTCCTGCCATTACCCCTTCCGCTCAGAAGCGGCACCCTTTGATTCTGCACCCAACCCATGGGCCGGAGCAAGTGACTCAGCCCGCCCTCCGCTCCGAGGGGGATGAGGAGGACAGTCCCACCACGCACCCAGGAGGAGGGAGCCAGCTGGGACACTGGAGCCGCCCTAACGACTGCCATACCCAGGAGGCAAAGACCTGCAGCTTCTGTCGACAGAGGGAGGCCCCAGCCCGCGGACTGCGTAAGCAGAGCAGCTCCCAGTCCTCCTAGGTGCCCCGAGGTGCCCCGAGGTGCCCCTGGGCCCAGCCCTGCACCAGGGCCTGGGACGCCGGGATCCCGAGGATGCTGAGCCCCAGGACATACACTGACAAGTGGCACAGAGTCACGCTCCAGTCGGGACAGACGTCACAACATGCGACCCTTTATGTTGACTTCTGAGTGGCTGTGACAGGACGGGGCAGGGGCAGCAACCATCACAATGACACTTTCCCTGCTCCCCCCAGGCAGAGGAGAGGGCATTTTAGGATGGGTTTTGAAAGAAACACGGGTGTCTGTCTAGTGGGAGAGTCAGGGAACTGCGGTGGTAAAGGCACAGAGGGGTCAGGGAAGGGGTCATGGTTTGGGGGTGAGGGTCCCAGTGGAGTGAGTGTCAGGGAGGCAGAGAGATGGAAGGGCAGGCTGGGCCGAAGTAGGAAGGGCCTTGAACATCACACCAAGGAGCCAGCTGCCATCATAAGGTATCCGGGGACGATCTTAAGAGCTCCTCGAGTGGGAGTTCCGAGCTTCAAAGAGAAAAGAAGGAACTTTGGCAATGCTTGACCTTCCTGAGGGCTGACTTTGTGCTGGATGTGTGCTGAGAACATTGCATTGGTCATCTCATTGTTGAAGCCTTAGAGCAGCTCCGGGCTAGGGCTTACTCTTTCTCCATTTTTACGGTGGGGAAACTGAGGCCCTGTAGGGGTTGACAGCTGCCCAAGGTATACTGGTGGAAAGTGGGGGAGCTAGGATTCAAACCTGGGTCTGTCTGATTTCCTGGGACACTCACCAGGTTCCAGGCACTGGATATGTCACAGATACCTCATTCCCCTCCCCCCCAAGTCACTCGTGGTATGCGTCACCATCCCTGTCTTACAGATGAGGTCACCCAAGTATTAAGTAGACCTTGGGACCAGGACCCCGGTATGACACTCTCCATATCAGGCTTGGGGCTTGGCAGTGGTGGTCAACCTATGCAGGCCCAGGAGCAGGGTTCTTGGAGAAGCTATGCGGAGCACAGAAAGCCCAGAGCAGTGGCAGGAGTGAGGACAGACATCTGTCAGAAGCTGGCCACTTACACTGCTCAGACTAAGCCCCACCTCCCCATCCTTGTCCTGCCTGTGGTGCCAGGGCTGTGCCTCCTCTTTAAGCAGCTGACCCCTCCGTGTCCCACAGGGATGCCCCTCGCTGTGACAATCAGATGCCCGGAGACTATCAAAGTTGGGACCAACTGACCCTGGATCTTCCCATGTGAACTTGGGCACCTTCTCTGAGACCATCAGGACCCCCTGGGAAAGAGAGCCTGGTGATTTCCAGTGCCTCTTCCCCAAGGTCACTGGCATCCCTGGGTGACATACCAGCCAACAGTGAGGTAGGCTGGGCTGAGCCAGCTTGGGGGGGGAGGCCAGCAGGAGGCAGACAGCCCAGGACTGCCAGCCAGGCAGGCCTGGTGGGCAGAGCATGGGACACCTGGGACTTTCAGCACGAGTCAGGGCCCTTTACGACAAGGGAAGTGATTTTTCAAACAAATCTCTCCTGAGTATTTCCCATATACCAGGCATCACCCTGGCCCAGGGGCAGCATCCAGCATCCTGCATGTATCTGGGTAACACCATGTCCGCCCCACTGGGGAGGGCGCTGAGGCTCAGAGGGGATAAGAGTCATGTTCAAGGGCATGCAGCATCAGTTAACATGCCGGGACTAGAATCCAGATATTCAAACTCCACACCACCAACCCTTCCCTGGGGGTCAGGGGCAAAACCCTAGGGCAAAATGGGAACCAGGATGGGACCCAGCCATGAGAGACAGTCCCAACTCTTGGCTCAGGAATTAGAGAACAAGGCACAGGCCTGGATCCTAGGAGCAGTGCGGGTCAAATCCCCAAGTGCTACCCAGGAGGAAGTAGGGCTCCCCAAATTCCTCATCCTGTGGTCAGCTCAGGGCACAAGGAGTGGCCGATCAGGGCTCATTCTCAGAAAGAACCCCCCACTCTTTGGGCAGCTGCCACGCAGCTTACACACCACCCGTGACACGGGGCGTGTGCCCTCTGAGCACATTCCACCTCCAGTCTTGATTTTGATAGAGATGCACCAGGGATGGGGTGGAGGGATTAAGCGCCAAGCGTAAGGCTAGACAGTCACCAAAGCCCCTTCGCTCTCCTGCCCTCTCCCCTCAGCCTCCAGATTACCAAGCACAGCTCCTGGGCTGGAAACCATCACCTACTAAGGATATAGGCTCCCAGCAAGTGCTAGATCCCAGCGCTGTCTCTTAATTCCTCCGTCCTCTTGGGCCCTCACGTCCCCTGCCAAGGCTGCTGTAGGCTTCCACTCTGATTTCCTCCAAGAAGCTTGACTCAGCCTGTGACGTCAGGCAAGCCCCTCCAGGCCTCAGGGTCCACATTCGTCAAATAGTGGAAGGATCTCTAAATGTGTCACCTTCTAACAGGTAAGGATTCTTGGCCCGCCATCTTGCAGATGGGTGGAGGGAGGCGGGCGAGGCCAGCTGGGCCCCTGGCAGAGGCAGGGTACGGAGGAGTAGACCTCAGGCCCGCCCAGGGGCCCATTTCATCAATGCCTGCTTTTGTCTTGAGCGCTCCGCAAGCAGGTGAGTTCATTTTCCATTAAGGACAATTATCTCTTCATTTGCATATGCTAAATGTGACATTTAAGGGAGCAGTTCCTCCCCACCCCAAACAGGATGAAAGTCCTCTGACAGGCAGGCAACCAGCAGTTTGGGGCAGAGGTGTAATTGGCTCTTATTAAGAGAAGATGCAGGGAGATACAGGTTTTGAAATGCAAATGACAGCATCACTCCTTCCACTGGGGCTGAATGGGGAATGATGAGGGCCTGGCTGGTGGCTTCCCTGCTCCTGTCTGTCCACATAGGGGCAGGACCGGCCTCCTGACCCAGAGAATAAGAGAGATAGAAGCTAGACAGAGGGGGAGGCTCCCCACTTCCTATGTGGGGGGAGTGGACAGGCCATCACCCCCCTCCCCCAGCAGGCTCGCCCTTCCTTGGCCAACCTGCTACACCCACAGCTCCTCCCTACCCGATCCGAGTCAAGCAGATTCTGCTGCCAAAAGGGGGGTCTGTTAGCACATCCGGCCTTGGCTCAGAAACCCCCACCAACAGCTTCATCTGTGGCTACTGCCAACTTGTAGCCATGACAAGGAGGAAGCCAGGAGGTCCTAAATACCCCACCCTCTATGGGGCCTCTGCCGATCTCTCTCTGTGCTTGAGATGTGCTTCCCCTCCCACCCACCTGACAAACTCTCCCTTATCTCAACCAGGGCACCGTCTCCATGAATCCTGCCCCAGTGGCCCAGGCTGAACTAATGATGCTCCCGCCCCGTATCCATCGCACTGGCCTGCTCACTGGGGCCGAGAGACCTCGGAAGCAGGTGTAATTCTGATTCACCCCTGTGTGCAAATATCTGCTCAGAGCTAGGTCTCCAAAGCAGCTCGTTTGGTGGATAGATGGATGCATTGTCCTTATAAGAAAACTTTAACCAGCCTTTGCCTTAACAATTACTTACAGTACCTCCCATTTCACTGATGGGGAAAAGTGAGGCTGGGCAGGATAGAGACCCTGCCCCCAACTCAGTGAGGGAGCTCGGATCAGCAGGGCCTAGAATACTGTTCCTGACTCCCCGCTTGAGCTGGATTATCGTCACTTGGTATCAGAGACTCCAGAAGTGACTAGAGCCTTCCATCTGGCCACCTTATCACGTGGTGCCCACAGGCCCTGACATCCTGGCGCTCTTCGGATCCAGCCACTGAGACTGAGGCTTATTTTGAGGACATTGCCTTCTCTCTCGAATATCACTGACTCCTACGAGCAGCACGTGCTCCTAACCTCCCTTTGCCCCCAGTATCCAGAGCTGCCCTCTGCCTCGGAGAGCCCGGTGCGGGGAGCAGAGAGACAGCAGGTGGATGCTGGGCCTACCCTGCCCCCTAAAATCCCGCCACCGTCCCCCCACCCCGCCTGAATCACACCTCCCTGCCAGCTGCACCTGCTTCCCCCCTGCCACAGTAGGGCCTTTGCAGGCAGACTTGGGGTTCAACTCTCATCGTGCCATTCGTGATCTGTGAAGCCTTGGGCAGGTTCATAACTGGTCAGAGCCTCGGCTTTCCCTTCTGTTAAGTGGGGATGACAAGGCCTTTCCCACAGAATTATTCTTCTATTAAGCTAATCTATGTGAAGGCCCTGAGCAAGCAGTAGGTGTACAGGGAACTCCCTTTCCATTCTCCTCCCCTTGATCTTTAGGTAAGAGCTCAGAGGAAAGGAGCCCTAGGTCTCTACAGAGAAGCACGGAGGGCTGGCTCCAGGCCCGAGTATCCCACTCCCCCAGACCCAACAGAGAGTCAACGCATAGGAAGTCAGCAAAAATCACAGGCCTTTCCACTCCCAAGACATCTCCCAGAGGTGTGTTCTGTAAAAAGCAGGTGTTTGGGATTCAAAACTCCCAATGGATGCATTAGCACAGATCTAGATAACAGAAGAGACTTCCCAGAGAAAAATCTGGGCCTGGTGTTGACTCTGAGCTCCCCGATTGTCTGACAGCCAGTGAGATCACAGAATGGAAGGGTCACACAGCGTTTTCCTCACTTGGCCACACATGCAAATGACCTGGGAGCTCTTACATCTCCCAGGACTCGGTCATAGCCCAGACCAATTAAATCCAAATGCTTGGGGGAAGGAGGTGAGCATCAGGATGCCTGAGGATCCCTGGGTGGTTCCAGCATGACTCAAACTTTGGGAACCACTGGGCTACAGGACAGGAGAGTGAGTGTGGGCAGCCGGTCAGGACCTGAGGCTGCTCAAGGTGCTTTCTTCTCCATCGCCTCATCGGGCCACCCTCTGCCGGCTGAGGAACCACATCATTATACCCATTGCACGGAGGAGGAAAGGGAGGCCTAGGATGTGGCCATGTCTCCCGAGACAGGCGTTGTTGTGTCTGGCAAAAGCCCAGTCTCCTCTGGACCCTCGAAGCTGGACTTTCATCCATTGGCACAGCTACAGCGGGTCTGGAGGATAGTCACGAAAAGACGAGGACCCTGACTTCCAGGGGCTCCCGGTTCTGGGGGACATCTCAACCTTTCTGGGGAGGAGGTTCTGATGCGGGTGGGCGGGCACAGCAGAAGCATCCCTGAGGCAGGCAGGGAGGGCTCTGCACACTGGATGCAGGCCAGCACGCTGGGCCAGCTCATGACTTGGCCCCAAGTAGGCCCTGGCTCAAGCCCAGGGACTTCTCCCATCTGACTTCATCCTGTGGTGTGTGGGGGTCTGTTCCAGGATGGTGGGGCCCAGACTTTGCCTCTTCATCTGAGCCTTTCCTGACACCCCTCTGATAACAAAGAAGGCAGCTTAACAAGGAGCGGAAGGTTTACTGGGGATTTCGGCTTCTTCCTCTAGGTCTGTATTGGAAACACGGTTGCTCACATAAAGCCCCGAGCATCATTGGCAGGGAAATCAGAGGGGCCCAGGGCAGCTCTGGAGCTGGCTTAGCTCCCACCACCCTGGGCCATCCTCAAAGACCGTCAGCCACTTCCGGCCCAGCCCACCCCTCCCTGCCCCATCCATTGTAGGGGACAGATGAAGGGGGGGAAGACAAGGACATCAGCCAATTTATATAGCATGATGCAGGGCCTTGCAGCCACCGCGACCAGAGTTCAAATCCCAGCTCTGCTGTATCCTCTTGCTGCGTGACCTCGGACCAGGTGCTTACCCCCCGCCAGCCTTGGAGCTCTCGGCTCTAAAGCCGTGGAGCTAATAATGCTCAGTGCCAAGGATCTGCGAGTCCGAGGTTAAATAGCACCCATGCTTGCTTGCAGGGTCCCAGGCCTGTCATTGGCCCTCCCTTGGCCTCACAAACCCCACCTTTAAAGTGAGACTGACTGGCGTATTCACAGAGGTGGAGAGAGGATTCCATCCATTAAATGAGTTTGTGGCTTTAAGAGCTTCGAACGGTGTCTGGCCTCCCCTGAATGCGTTTGGCACACAGTAGTCCCTCAAGAAACATCTGCTTCCTTCCTCCTCTTGCAGGTTCCTCCAGGATGTGGTCAGCTGCCTTCCTCTGGTGCCTAGGGACTGGCCCTGAGCCACCTCCTTAAAAAATTGGAAATATTGCCCATTTGCGCTCATCGCTTTTCATAAAGCAATCACAGAACAGAGGCACTGACCTTGGGCAACCTTGCACTGCAATGTTTTCCAAGAGGCGAAGCCCCATAAATCACTGCAGGAAAGCTTGGCACACCCCCCATGCCCACCGCCCTCCGGCGTCCAGGGCTTTCCTGAACAGGGATGGCCTTTGGGGCTCCGGGTTGGTTTTTTTAATGTGGAAGACGTGCCCCAGGGCAGAGGGAGCCATGAGGAGCGGAGAATCACAGAGACTTCCTTCCAAACCCACCAACACTTACTAAGCTGCAACCTCGGGCCAGGCACCCGTCTGGGCACACGGGCAGCCCCTCCTCTGATCGAGGCACCGCCCTGAGCGGCACAGTTCCCAGCACTTCCAGAGGGGAACCCGAGAGCCACAGACTTCAATGACTGACCATGGAGAAGTGGGAGAGAGAAATTCGAACCCGTGGCCTGTGACTCTGTCCTTGTTCTGTCCTCATCTCCAGGCTCGACGCTCCCTCAAGGGGTCAAGCTCAGCAAGCTGAGACTGGGAGTGACTGGATTTCAGGTCAGAATAAGCACCACGTATGAGGCACCTGGATGGCTCAGTCAGTCAATCTTCCAACTCTTGATTTCAGCTCAGGTCGTGAGATCAAGTACGGCGTCGGGCTCCCAGCTGGGCGTGGAGTCTGCTTGGGATTCTCTCTCTCCCTCTCCCTCTGCCCCTCACCCATCCTCTCCCTCTCTAAATAAATAAATGATTAAATAATTTTAAAAAATAAGCACCATGTCTAACAGTTCAAGCTGCCAGAGATGAACAGTGCTATCTTCAAGAGAGTGAGCTCCCTGTCCGCAGGGGAATGCAAGCTGGGGCAGTTTCCAAGATCCAGTAAAGAAAAGACCAAGATCCCTTCTGACAGCATCTACAGCCCCAGGAAACGTACCCATTCAGCAAATGTTCCTTGAGCACCCTCTCGGCTCTGGCCCAGGCTCTGGGACGCAGGATAGATGAGTCGGGAAATGCTTTTGCACCTTGGAGCTTACATCCTGGTTGGGATAGTGGGGAGTTCGGCAAAATGGGTAAGAGCTTTGAAGAAGGCAAATATGGTAACGGGATGGAGCGTGAGTGGGGTGGGTGGAATGGTCAGGGAGGACTTCTTTGAAGACTGGAAAGGCTAGGCTACCCAGGACCCAGGCGAAGAGAATGTCAGACAGCAGGTATGCCCAGACACCAGACACCCAATGGCCAGGAGGTGGAACCGGCAGGGAAGTCGGGGAGGAGAGGAGACAGGGGTGCCCGGGGGGGTGGGGCAGGGGGGTGAGTGATAGCAGGAGCACATCACACAGGCCACACCTGCTAGGTCTGGGGCGCCAGTACCACAGGGGTGCCGTGCTCTGAGCTTGTTTGTAAGTCTCCTTCTGGCAGCCACGTGGAGACGGGAGCACAGGGGCGCAGAAGGGACTCCTGAAACCCAGTGAGGAGGCCAGTTGAGTCATCTGGCAGACAGAAGATGAGGGTGTGGACAGGAATGGTGACAGTGGAGGTGACGAGATAGGGAGAGATGTGAGACCTATGTAGAATCAACAGAATTGGTTGTCAGCAGCAGAGGAGAAGGGCAGGCTCCGGAGTGACCCAGGGTGATGTGAGCCAGGGTCGGGGGCACAGCGAGAGTCTGATGTAAGCCGTGATCATTTCGGATGGCATACCCTCTGAGGGTCTGCGCAGCCCTCCGGGGTTGGGACATGCCCTACCTGGGTCTAGGGGATGTGGGGGCCTAACTCCAGCCCCCCACAAGGGAAGAGCTAGGGGAAGGCCCCTTTTGTTCTAAGCCCTCTCGGAGCATGTGGGTCTGGCCAGGACCACCTAGGAGGGCAGGGCCCACAGTGGATTTATCCCAGGCTGACATTGCCCAGCGGCTGAGCCTGGTAGGGGTGGGTGTCCACAGTTAACCGGGACTGGAACTCCTGTCTCCCACATGGCTGTCACCTCGGGCCAGTGGCTCCCCTCCCCCAGGCATGACTACTGTTCTCAAATAGAGGTGCAGAGGCCTGCCTGGCTCTATCCTAAACCCTTCCAGGAGTCAGAAGCCTAGGTCGCCCCCTGGCCCTGGACAGGAAGGCTAAGGAAAGGACATGGGGAAAGCCGCCCTCTGCTGTCCACCCCCCTTTAGTCAAGGAGGTGGTGCGCTCCCCCACTCAAGATATCCGCTTGACCCCCCAGTCTCACAGGGTGGGTCAGCAGCACATGGCTAGCAGGAACCTGGAGAATATAGCAGCCGGGGGCATTCAGAGTCAGACAAGGGTTCAAATCCCAGCCCCACCATTTACTTGGGCATGACAACAGGAAAGCCCCTTGTGCATTGATTTGTTAAGCATCACTTTCCTCATCCATGAAGTGGGGACTGTAATTACCCATCTCCTAACGTGATTATGGAGATTAAACACGCCCAGCTCCCTCCAACTTTCCCTTCTGTCATGGCACCTCAGAGGCAGGCTTCCCGGACTGGAGTGAGTCATCCTATCCTAGAGCTTGTCACACCAGGGGGTAACTGACAGGTGACAGGTGTATCTCTCACTCTGCCTGGTATGTTCATCATATTCCCAGAGCATGGCACCGTGTTAAGCATGGCACCGTGTTATGCGTGACGCTCAGTAAGCTGTCGAATGAATGGATGACTGGATGGATGGACAAATGGATGGTTGAAAGAATGAGTGAATGAATGAATGGACGGATGTGTGGATGAATGGATGGATAGATGAATGGGTGAGTGGATGAATGTACAAACGAGTGAATGACTGGACGGATGGACAAGTGAAAGAATGGATGGATGAGTGAATGAATGAACAGGTGAATGGATGAATGAATGAATGAATGAATGAATGAATGAGTGAATGAACGAGTAAGAAGCTGCCCCCCAGGCCTAGTCAGCCTCCAACTCTCTAGAGAGATGCCTCTCAGACACTTGTCACCCTACACCAACCGTGCAAGGTTCTGGGGCAGGGCTGGAGCTGGGCAAGAACCCCAACTTAGACCTGACCTGCACCTGATCACTTGTGACTTGGTGTGATTCCACAGTTGGCTGGGAAACCAGCCCCCAGGGTCTGTCTGGGCTAAAAGAAAAGGTCACAGTCAGGAAAACCTCCCCAGCCCCAAACATTTCCCCCAGTCAGAACTGGGCCTAGAGGCAACACTGAGTGGACAGAAGTCTGGGGCACTGGAGTCCAGGCTGCCCACTGTACAAATGGAAAACCTGAAGCCGGGGGGGGGGCGGGGGAGACTTCCTGAGATCAAATGAGAGTCCTTACAGTGGCTGTACTGTTGGCCAGGTTTCCTGGTCCCTGGGCCCTAGGCAGTGTGTGATGGGAGAATTGGGACAGGAAGCTGTGGGGACCAGGCCTCCCCACGGCAGGCAGCTTGGGGCCTGAAAGGCTGCCCAGGCCAGAGACCCGCCTCCGAGCCTCCTCCAGCAGCCCCAGCTCTCGCAGGCGCCCTGTTGCCTTCCGGAAGCAGCTAGCTCCAAGCAAGCAGATGGCCGGCAGGCCATTCGCCCAGCCCTCGGGCCCAGATGGCAGCCCCGGCACGATGTAGGACGCCGGAGCAGCAGCAACAGGAAGGCCACTGCTCGCCAAGGCTGCCTGAGGTCCATGGGAGAGGGAGGCGCACCAGGTGCAACCGCGGGGCTGCCCTGCCCTGCCTTCCAGGGCCTGGCCTGGCTCGGAGGCTGGGGAGGCTGGGGAGGCTGGGGAGGCTTGGGAGGCTGGGGAGGCTGGGAACACAGAGGCAGGGGTCGGCCCAGGATTGTGCAGTCCGTTCCTGGGCACAATTATTCAGGGTGGCGGCTCTCCGTGGGGCCACAGGCCAGAATGGGCAACTCCCCCCAGGGGTAGTCCCCACCCCTCTCTGCCTGCTTATCTTTATCCTAAGGAACTAAGTCTTTCATGCTGCCCAGAAGCTGAAGATACCCCTTCTGTCCTTTGAGGCTCCAATGGGATCTCTTGGGGTCATGAAGATGAATTGTAATAGTAATAACAGTCGGCAACATTTCTCGAGGGTCTTCTATGCCCTGCGTGCTAGTCCAAGAACTTCACAAGTATGAATGCAGTCCCTGTAACAACTCTGTGAGGCAAGGCTATCATTATCCCATTTTACAGATGAGAAAACGGAGGCTCAGAGAGAAGTAATTTGCTCAAATTGTGCAGCTAGGAAATGGCAAAGCCAGGATTCAAACCCAGGCGGCCCATTTCCAGAGCCCCTGTTCTTAAGTACCCCACAGTTCTGCTGGGTCCTCACTGGTGAGTCCTACACAGCACAGTGAGGGGGCAGAGGACATCCTCTGTTAAATTCAAGAATGTGACTTGCCAGCTAACGATCTGCCTGTTACAGGATCTCGCCCTCACTGGCTGGAGTTCTCCAGGCAGGGGCCTCCGGCACAGGGCCAGGAAAGCCCAGCTAGGCCCTAAGAGGCAGGGGGAGTGCACAATTGAGGACAGGCCCTGGAGTGTCCCTGGGAGAAGGCACAGGGGACCCTAGGAAACCAACGCACACACATACACTGAATCCTTGCACACTGGAATGCTCGAGAGCACCCACTCACAGACACACGGTAAACGTTTGTGCCTGCACACAAGGACACGGACACACCCAGGCCATTCTGGAGGGAAGTAGGACACCGTGATGACCACATGACAAGCCTGCGTGCCTGCAGACCATAAGAGGGGGGTCTCATCCAGATGTCTGCTCCAGGAAAGCATGAGGCAGTCCCCTCTCCTCGCTGAGCCTCGGTTTCCCCACCAGTGCAAGGCAGGGGTTGCCTGAGGCCATCTCCAAGGTCTTCGGCTCCATGCCACCTGGCGGGTCACCTGCGACTCTCTGTCCCCAGAGCCCGGCAGGGAGCCGTGACTCAGCAGCAAGCAGCAACACAGGAGCCCCTCCCCCGCCCAACACACACAAAGGGCATCTTGTTACCAGGGCCTGCCAGCAGAGCCCAGAGGCCTGGGGAGGTGAGCAGCCTGGGCGGCGGGTGTGAGCCAGACTGGGGCAAGGCCAGGGGAGGGCTGACACCCAGTGCAGTGTGCGGCTCCGAGTGGGCAGCCCCAAGTGGGGGGCCTCCGGGTGAGGCTGGGCCCCTAGGCTTCTGCAGGACACCCTCTTAAGTTCCCTTTTTTTATTTTTAAGCTACAGTCTGCCTGAGCTTTGCTCTCCAAGCAGCAGCTGCAGACCTGGAATTTCCCAGCGTTGTGGGGGAAACCCGCGGCCCAGGGCTCCTAATCAGAGCCTGGAAGTCTCCGCTCTGCAGAATCTGGGCTGTGAGCGTCCTTGGAGGATGATCACGGCCAAGTTCTTTCCCTGCCTTTAAAACGGGGTGCTGAGCTGAGGAGCATGGGCTGTCACCCCACGCCTTACAGGGCAGTGGTCACCTCGCTAGGAAGCCCCAATCGGGCGAGGGCATCCTGAAGTCATAGCTGCTGCTACCGGCTCTGGGGCCACCCTGCTAGGAGACCCTGGGCAAACCACCCATGCTATCTGGCCTCAGTTTCCCAGTTTGTAAAATGGCCATGGTGAGAGGCGCGAGAGAGTCCGATAGCAGTCTTCCTGAAGTTGCTTGGTAATCATGTTTCTATGTGTCCTGTGTAGAAAGAGACAGGGCCTCAGCATTCAGGTGCATACAAGTGAGCCGGTCAGTCTAGAGCGCTGCGTGTCTGCATCCGTGCATGCACGTGTGCGCATGTGAAACGTGCAAATTGACAGGCAGGTGTATCCCCACCATGGGCATGTCCGTCCTTCAGGCCATGCCGGCCATGGCCCCAGGCAGAGCAGGGCCTGGGGCAAAGGGTCTCCAAAACGGCCATTCTTGGTTCTCGAGGGCCCTCTGGACAATAGCGACGGATTGGTGCACTCAGGTAAGCCGTGTTCCTGCGGGGCAGATGGGCTCCTCCAGATACATCTCCCCTAAGCACCGGGCAGAGCTGGATGTCAGCTGTGTGTCTGTCCCAGACCCCAAGACGGCCACCTTGCTCCATGGCCAAGGGCGCATGTCTTGTAGCCACCCGAATGGCGCCCCCAGCGTTGCACCCACACCATGGCACCATGAACATCTACATTCCGATTTCTCGTCTCCCCGGTACCTACTCATCTCCAGTTTCCCCAGAAAAAAAGACTTTGCATTCTGCTAGGAAAATATACATGATAGGGTATCACAAATTGTAAAGTGCTGTGGGCGGGTTATTCTGCTGGATCCTCAAAATACCACCCATCATACAAGGCTCTTGTTCCCATTTAACAGACGAAGAAATTGAGGCCCAGCAGAGTGAATAAAAGATCCAGGACCTGGGTGATTTGACAAGCTGGACACGAGCTCCAGGCTTGTGGTTAGAGGTGGCTTCGAGAGGCAGACATGCTTTGGAGAGGTGTGAACAACGTCCCCAGAAACCCAAGCTGAGCACAGGAACACAGTGAGCACTGATGTCCCCTCTCAGCTGTGGGCTTAGGGGCAGCCAAGGCCCCACGGTCAGGCTGAGGAAACAACCGGCTGGGGTGTGGATCCTGGAAGGCCCTGGCACAAGGGGTTTCTGCCAGCACTTTCAGTGACCAAACTTGCAGGTCAGCTGAGGCTGAGAGGACATAAAGCCCTGTGTGGGCAGGCACTTCTCTGGGGCAGGCAGGATGGTGCAGGCTGGCTGCAGAACTTTCTGCCAATACAACTTTCCACAGGCAGCCTGAAATGAGAAGTGGCCACGTGGTCCCTGGGGGTCACATTTAATGAGAAGAGCTGTGATGGCGGGGGTTCCACCTACATACGAGTCACTTTATATTGTTATTTACTTAGCAAATATTCACTGAGTGCCTTCGAAGTGCCAGGCCCTGGCTGGGTACAGCAGTTACAGTCCCTACCCCCATGGAGCTCACAGTCTAGCAGGGGAGGCCAACCCTAAAGAGAGACCCACACAAGAACCAACAAACAAGGAGGGCTTCCTGGAGGCAATGACATTGAGCCCAAACCTTCTGAAGGATGAATAGGAGCTAGCCAGACAAGGAAGAAAGGCAAAACCCTTTAGACAGAAAGAACCTGAGGCAGGAAGGAGTGGGCATATCGGCACCTATGATTCCCACAACAACCTTACAAGATGGGAACAGGTGTCCATTTTATAATTGAGGAGAAAGAAACCCCAAGAGACTCAGATACCACAGACCCCACACATTCAGCAGGGGTGCAAGTCCCAGACCCTGTACCACATGCCACGCATCTTTAATCCCCAAAGCCTGCACAGCCCTGAAGCTAAAAAGCAAAGATTGTGGAGCAAGAGGCCAGGTCTGTCCACGCCCGCAGCACACACACGTGAGGGTGAGCGAGGGCCCTCCTTCCAGGGGAAGACCCAGATGGGTTCTCTTGCCAGAGTGGGGCGGGGGCCCCATGACAGAGCCAGGCATCTCCCCCAACAGCTTTGGAACGGCTCACAAAGTCCAGCAAGACCTCGTCCCAGAGTCATGGGCCCACACCCGCCCTTACAGCCTGCATAAAGCATGGTGGCCTCCGCTTCTCACGGATACGGTTATGAGGACCACAGATCCTGTGAGGTCAGCCGAGGGGACAGCCAGGGTGTGCGGGACAGCCAGGGTGTGCAGAGGACAGAGACCTTCTCCAAGCAAGGCTTCCTGGAGGGAGTAGCCCTGGAGTGGAGCTTAAGAACCAAGAGGACTTCAGAAGGGCCAAATGGAGCAGAGGTGGGAGCTCCAGCCCCGGAGAATGGGAGGCAGAAACATGGCGGTCAGAGCTGCAGAGCCTTCGGGGATCCATGAGCAGTGGCCAACGTCCAGAGTATTCAGTACTTTCAGGGTCCACCAGGGCCCCCACTCCAGAACTGCCCAAGGCCCTTCCTGCCCCAGACCCAGAATTCAACTGAGCCCACAGGGCACAGTTAGAAGATGTGGCCTTCAGTNTGGGGCGGGGGCCCCATGACAGGGCCAGGCATCTCCCCCAACAGCTTTGGAACGGCTCACAAAGTCCAGCAAGACCTCGTCCCAGAGTCATGGGCCCACACCCGCCCTTACAGCCTGCATAAAGCATGGTGGCCTCCGCTTCTCACGGATACGGTTATGAGGACCACAGATCCTGTGAGGTCAGCCGAGGGGACAGCCAGGGTGTGCAGGGGACAGCCAGGGTGTGCAGAGGACAGAGACCTTCTCCAAGCAAGGCTTCCTGGAGGGAGTAGCCCTGGAGTGGAGCTTAAGAACCAAGAGGACTTCAGAAGGGCCAAATGGAGCAGAGGTGGGAGCTCCAGCCCCGGAGAATGGGAGGCAGAAACATGGCGGTCAGAGCTGCAGAGCCTTCGGGGATCCATGAGCAGTGGCCAACGTCCAGAGTATTCAGTACTTTCAGGGTCCACCAGGGCCCCCACTCCAGAACTGCCCAAGGCCCTTCCTGCCCCAGACCCAGAATTCAACTGAGCCCACAGGGCACAGTTAGAAGATGTGGCCTTCAGTAACTTCTGGCTAGACACATCTCCAAAGGCAAGGGAAACAAAGGCAAAAATGAACTATTGGGACTTCATCAAGATAAAAAGCTTTTGCACAGCAAAGGAAACAGTCAACAAAACCAAAAGACAACCAACAGAATGGGAGAAGATATTTGCAAATGGCAGTTCAGATAAAGGGCTAGTATCCAAAATCTATAGAGAACTTATCAAACTCAACATCCAAAGAACAAATAATCCAATCAAGAAGTGGACAGAAGACACGAGCAGACATTCCTCCAAAGAAGACATCCAGATGGCCAACAGACACATGAAGAAGTGCTCAACGTCACTCGGCATCAGGGAAATACAAATCAAACCCACAGTGAGATACCACCCNCATGGCGGTCAGTGCTGCAGAGCCTTCGGGGATCCATGAGCAGTGGCCAACGTCCAGAGTATTCAGTACTTTCAGGGTCCACCAGCGCCCCCACTCCAGAACTGCCCAAGGCCCTTCCTGTCCCAGACCCAGAATTCAACTGAGCCCACAGGGCACAGTTAGAAGATGTGGCCTTCAGTAACTTCTGGCTAGGCACATCTCCAAAGGCAAGGGAAACAAAGGCAAAAATGAACTATTGGGACTTCATCAAGATAAAAAGCTTTTGCACAGCAAAGGAAACAGTCAACAAAACCAAAAGACAACCAACAGAATGGGAGAAGATATTTGCAAATG
>NC_048223.1:81727827-81734195 GCF_002007445.2 Ailuropoda melanoleuca
AGCCACTCTGGGAAACAGTATGGACGTTCTTCCAGAAAGTTGAAAATAGAGCTGCCCTATGACCCACCGATTGGACTACTGGGTATTTGCCCCAAAGATACAAATGTAATGATCCGAAGGGGCACCTGCACCCCAATGTTTATAGCAGTAATGCTATATTGTTATAAAATGCTATAAAAGCACAATAGCCAAACTATGGGAAAAGCCCAGATACCCATCGACAGATGAAGGGATAAAGAAAATACACATACATACATACATACATACATACATACATACATACGNACGGTCAGGCTGAGGAAACAACCGGCTGGGGTGTGGATCCTGGAAGGCCCTGGCACAAGGGGTTTCTGCCAGTGCTTTCAGTGACCAAACTTGCAGGTCAGCTGAGGCTGAGAGGACATAACNCAGAATGGCTGACATTAATCACTTAGGAAACAACAGATGTTGGTGAGGATGCGGAGAAAGGGGAACCCTCCTCCTACACCGTTGGTGGGAATGCAAGCTGGTGCAGCCACTCTGGGAAACAGTATGGACGTTCTTCCAGAAAGTTGAAAATAGAGCTGCCCTATGACCCACCGATTGGACTACTGGGTATTTGCCCCAAAGATACAAATGTAATGATCCGAAGGGGCACCTGCACCCCAATGTTTATAGCAGTAATGCTATATTGTTATAAAATGCTATAAAAGCACAATAGCCAAACTATGGGAAAAGCCCAGATACCCATTGACAGATGAAGGGATAAAGAAAATACACATACATACATACATACATACACACAAAGGAATACTACTCAGCCATCAAAAAGTGAAATCTTGCATTTGCAACAACATGGATGGAACTAGAGGGTATTATGCTAAGCGAAATAAGTCAATCAGAGAAAGACAATTATCATATGATTTCACTCAAATGTGGAATTTAGGAAACAAAACAGAGGATCATAGGGGAAGGGAGGAAAAATAAAACAAGATGAGATCAGAGAGGGAGACAAACCATAAGAGACTCTTAATCATAGGAAACAAACTGAGGGCTGCTAGAGGGGAGGGGGTAGGGGGATGGGGTAACTGGGGTAATGGGCGTTAAGGAGGGCACGTGATACGACAAGCACTGGGGGTTATATACAACTGATGAATCGCTGACCTCTACCTCTGCAACTAATACTATACTATACGTTAATTAATTGAATTTAAACTAAAAAAAAAAAAAGAAAAAGAAGACGCAGCCTTCCCTTTGGCTCCTGGAACTTCTCTCTGCGCAGGGCATGGCACTGGGTTCGAGGATATGGCTATGGACCCCCAGCCTCCATCCCTGCCCTCATCAAGCCTACGGATAGCAGAGAACACAGGTGTTAAGTGGGCAAGAAAGCATTACAAGCTTAGATAAGGAGCGTCATTCCTTCGATCCGTCAGCCATTCCTTCAGTCAAGGGCTTTGCTCCGGAGATAGAATGGTGAGTAAGGAGGCGACATGGCGGGGCCCATCCTTACGGAGCTAAGAGNCAGCCATTCCTTCAGTCAAGGGCTTTGCTCCGGAGATAGAATGGTGAGTAAGGAGGCGACATGGCGGGGCCCATCCTTACGGAGCTAAGAGCCAGCGGAGTTGTACCCACCCCCTGCCCCCATCTCAGGGCTGGGCAACTGGGGCAGGAGGAGAGAGGAAAAGCAAGCAAAGGGCCAGAGGAGCTAGCAAGGGGAGCCAGGGAGGTCCTTGCCATTACATGCTGCTGACTTTCAGCCCCAGGGGCTAGAGTCCCCGGAGCCAGGCCCAGCCCGGGGCCAGGTCTCTGGTCACAGCAAGGCTGCAAGACATCTAGGTCATTCCTCAGACCCCTGACAGGAGCTTTGACAGACATCAGCATCCCTGGGCCTTCTCCTAATGACCACAGCTCTGTCAAATATATTGATGTTCCCGGAACAGAGATACCCACATTTAATTTCCATAAAAGCTCCTTTTGCTTACAAAGGGGCCCTCCAAAGTGCCCTGGGCTGCCTCTGCTTAGAACTTGGGGAAGGGCAAGGGGTTGTTCTAGCTCTCTGGGGAGGATGACACTTCAGGCTGGGTGGGGCAGCAGGCTCTCCTCTCCCGTGGCCTTCTCCTCAGGACAGTCAGAGAAGCCCTTTGTCAGCCCTCAGGGATCCCTAGCCAGACCCGCTGCCCCCTCTTTACCCCAGAACGCAGCTCTACTTGCATCCTCACTTCTGCCCCATTACCTCACACCCTGTGCTCCCTTCTTCACGTGGGCTCTCCTGTAGGACCCTGAGCTGATCTGAGTCTGTCTCCTCCCCTGCCACTGCCTGTCAACTTCCCAATACTCTCTTCTCATTAGCTAACAGATCAGTCCAGCCCTACCTCCATGTCCAACTCAAGCGCCTAAAATGCCAAATTAAGTCCACATCCCAGGTTTCTACTAATTCAGGAGGCCACATGAGACCCACATGATATTAGCACAGGTTCCTAAAACAGAAGTGGCTAGTAACTGGCTCCAATTCATTGGCATCTGCCCCCCAGAGGACTGTGTTGAGAAGCCCTCTGTGGCTGTGTGTGAGCGCCATGATGGATCAGTGATGCCTGCTGCGAGCACAGTATGGGAAGACTGTGTCACCAGTTTGCTGCAGCAGGCAAGATTCTTTAGCCATTTGAGGGGGTGCAAACACAGAAAGTGTCCATCCCCAGACCCAGGCTCCAGCACGTGTGGCCCCTGGCTCTGTGCTCAGCCTTGGGCTGGACTCTGTGAGGAAAGCCAAGAGGAAGGAAAAGTTCTGCCCTTCAACCCAAGTTAGTGACAGAACCACTCGCCAGTGGGGGACACTGAAGACACTGGACGGAGTTTCCTCATCTGTACATGACAGGAAGACAAAGGGATCCTGAAGTTTCTGCAGTCCAAAGAGACATAGCTCCCCCGGGAGGGAGGAAGACACGGCCTCCTGCACATACCCATGGAGCTTCGAGAAGTCACTGCATAACAACACAAGGTCTATGTGGCTAAGCCCGTGAAGAGCGCGAGCCAGCAGTCAGAGCTGCAGGTCAGAGGACCAGAGAGCAATTGAGGGAGAGAGAGACAGAGAGAGAGAAGGGGGTGGGGGCCACATGGGCCAGAAGGTCAGGAACGCCCCCTAGGTCTGGTGAAAGGGGAACTGGGCTTTGAGGGAGGGTTAAAGTGATAGAGGTAGGGGGGAGGGGCTGAGGGGAGTGACCCAGGGACCAGGATTCAAGCCCTGGTCTCCTGACTTTCAGCGTGGGCCCCATCTTTCCCAGCAGACATTGAGGCTGACTTGGTCCAGGACCCCATTTGCTTCCCAACCTCCTCTCCTCACCCGCCCCCCCTACAGAGGATGGGGACCTCGGAGAAGCTTCCCTGACCACTCAGACTAAAGGAGGTCCCCATATACCCCCTTATTCTCCATCCCGGCACCCTGAGTGTTATGACAATTTGCAATTCCTTCTTTTTTGTGTCTGTTCAGTGAGTTTTGTCTGTCTGTCCTAATGGTCTGTGAGCCCCATGAGGGTAAAGACTATGTCTTACTCACTCTGTCTCCACATCCTAACACAGCACAACAGTAGAAGTGGGGCAAATCAGAGTTGTTCAGGGAAGAAACTGCAGTGGGAGGGACCACACACTTGAACACCCGCAGGGCCAAGCAGATAACAAAAAGCAAGGTGGACAGGTGTAAGATTCTATCGCAGAGAGTGCCCACCTGGCACGTTCTCCCCGTCAGGCCCAGGGCAGACATCTCTGTGGCCCCTGAAGTTGTGTTCATTTGACATATATGCAAATTGTTTGCATGTGAACACATGTCCCCAAAGAAATCCGCACTTCTCCCTTTTGCTAGAACAAATGATACTCTGTCCTTTTTTATTTTCCTATTTTTTGTGAGATTGTGAATACAAATACTTCCCTACTACACAGAAAAGCAACAGGCCCAGCATGATGATACACGGTGACCAACGGCTGGCCTCACTGGGTGGGGGCGGAAGTCCCCAAGGTGGGTCCCTGCACCGGCAGCACCAGCAGCATCTGGGAACTTGTCAGAAATGCAGATTCTCAGGCCCACTCCGGACCCGTTGAAATATAAAGTCTGGGGTGGAGCCCAGCAATCCGTGTTTCAAGGAGCAAGTGATTCTTTGGCACACTCAAGTGTGTGACCCACTGCAGCTGGGAGTAGTGGGTCTGCAGTTAACTGGAGGGCACGTGCCCACAGGGCTCCAGCCCACAGATGCCACATAGGAATGCAAGCCCAGGGTGGCCAAATCTCCCCATTTTCCAAGGAAGTTGAAAACGCACATTTTCACGTGAAATGGCTTCATTTCTAAGTATTGGCTGTTATCTTAATCCCACATAGACCAAACAATTTGTCTACAAGTCAAGGCCAGCCGAGACCAGCCGAGGCATAACCAGAGTGTGACCTGAGGGGTGGAGACTTCTCCCTACAGGGAAAGCCCTAGAAAGATGCTGTGGTTCCCTGTTGTCCTGCCTCAAGGGCCTGGCTCTGAAGGCTGGGCCCAGGCTCCACAGGGCTCCGGGACTCAGAGACCTCAAATTGCAAACAAGACCCACAGGGCCCAGCACTTTTCCGGGTCAGAGGATGAACAAGATTTGGCAGGCAGAATTCTAGGCCCTGATGACTCAGGTCCAGAGCAGGGCTGGGGGTGGACAGAGAGAGAACTCTTTTTCTGAGCCCCTGTTCCAGGTCAAGCCCAGTGCTCAGGGTCCAGGTACTTTCTCCTTAATATCTGCAACCACTCCAGGAGGGAGGGTCATTATGCACATTTCAAAGAAGAGGAAAGAGGTTCAGAGAAGTTCAGTGACTTGCCCTAGGTCACACAGAAAGTGAAGGAAGCCAGGCTATGAACACACATTTACCTGCCTTCCAACCTATGTTGATCCAGTCTTCCACAATGCCTGCCAGCTGAAGGATGGGAAGGAGGCTGGGAAATGACCAGGGTTGGCCTGCCGCTCTCAGAGTCTGCCTGCTTGGTCAGGGCCACAACCAATGTCACTGTTCCAATGCCAGGAAACCGAATCCAGCAAGCAGGCACTGGCAGTGGGGCTGCAGAAGAGGGTGATGATGGGGGGCAGGGCAACAGGCCTGTGTCCTGCTTCGGCTTCAGGGGAATTTGTCCCTGCATGCAAAGCTCCCAACCTGGAGCTAGCCAGAACGTTCGGAGCTGGAACCGGACAGCCCATGGAGAAGGAGCAGGGCCAGAGCTGGCAGGGTGCCAGACCCCTCTGAGCAGCAGGGGTTTGAGTGTCAGCCTTGGACCCCATGGAGCCGGAGCCGGTCCTTCTCTGTGCGAGAGGCCCCCCGAGTGTCTGGGCTAGCCCAGGCCTCTTCCCAAGCTCCAGAGCTCATGAGGGCACCCACAAGCCAAGCCCAGAGTGCCCTCCCGCAGTGGGGGTTCACCCAGCCTGGTCCCCGGTTAAGAGGCTGCTCCTCTCTGCTCTCGCCAGGCATGAGTCAGCGTCCTGAGCCTGCGTGTGGCCACAGCTGGCTGGACGCTGAGGCCAGCCAGGCCAGGCCCTGAGGTCTGCTGGGGCCCTGGGGCCTCACTAAAGGGGAGAGATGGCCCCGAATGACCCACAGGATCACACAAGGGAAAGGAAAGGACCAAGTAAAGAACTAAGCACAAAGCAAGAATCTCAAAAGCTTAAAGAGGCAGAAGCAATTTCAGATTCAGAAAAATGGTCCCACAACACGCACGCACACACACACACACAAAGGCCACCAGCCCTGACCCAGACACACACTCTCGTGTAGCCGCCACTCCAGACAGGCACTGGGGCACACACATCCCGTCTGCGCGCGTCCTCCCAGCGGCCCGGAGTCTGCAGCGCGCTCGCATCACAGAGGGCGAGCGGCGCGGGGAAAGCAGCCCACATGGCAGATGCTCGCAGGCCTTGCCCGTCCTGACGTATGGCTTTTGTCAAGCGCAGGGAAATCAGACTCCCGGCCCTCGGCATGCGTGTGCACGCAGGTCTGGGGACTCTCGGGGTCACGCCCGCTCCCGCTCCTGGCCACGATGCCGCTGAGGGCCGCGGTCCAAGACCGCGCGACGATCGGGGTCCTGCGCCCCCCGCCCGCGCCGGGCGCCCAGACTGCCTGCGGCCCGCCCCAGCCAGCCCGGCTTCTGCGGCCCGCCGGGAGGTCGCGGAGCCGAGCGCGGCCAGGAAGTCAGCTTGGAGTGACAGCTCCCCCACGCTGTTTGTTTATTCATGACTCATTCGTCTCCACAGACGGGCTCTTCTTTCTTTCGGGAGGAGGGCAGAAAGGAGCGGGCGGGCGGGCGGCGCGCGGGAGGGGGACGGGAAGGGGGAGAGCCAGACGCCACAATAAACAATGAGGCAGCTGAGCCGGCCCGGGCGGGGGA
>NC_048223.1:81734356-81753928 GCF_002007445.2 Ailuropoda melanoleuca
CCCACGCCCCCCACGCCCCCCACGCCCGCCGTCTCCCCACGCCAGCCCCGCCGCAGGAGGGGCTCGGCCGGGCTCCGGATAACTGGAGGAAGCGCGGTTCCGAGGCTTCAAGGGCCTCATTGTTCTGCCTCGAGGGGCACATTGAAAATGCTCCAGGATTTGCTTCCTGTGAAAACAGCCTGGGAGGGAGGGGGCGATGCACAGTGGAAAGACATTATCCTCCTGGAAGCTGCCCAGATTACGCAGGGAGAAAAGGGGTGTTTTGATTGTTGCTGGCGCTTTCTTTCCTTCTTCCTTTTTCTTCCTTTCTTTCTTTTTCCTTTTTTCCCTCTCCTCCTTCGCTACCCTCCCCCGGGCCAAAGATGAATCTTTATGGCTGTTGAGCAAGTTGGAAATGTGGGGCTGTTTTTTGCATAAATAAGGCTGCTGAATGGCAGAGCCAGATATAAAGTCTGATTCAGAGAAATTCAAAAGAACGCAGGGGCGATGAGGTGGGCAAATCCAAGAAACTCATTTCCCCAGCATGCCCCTCTGAGTCACATCTTGCACCATGAGGGGAAAACACATCACGCCACAATATGTCACATGCCTGCAGCAAAGGCACAGGCCCAGTGGCAGTCGCACAGCTCCTCCTTCCCAGCCCAGGTCAACCCGTCCAGTCCCAGGCAGGCCCAAGGTCAGCCAGGAGCAGGGGTCAGCCCCACCTGGGTCCCTCCGAAACCCCGCTCTTCCCCCTTCCTACCTGAATGACCTTGAACCACACTAGTAAGCATAGTTACGGGGACACACACAGCACTGCCTGTGTGATCTCGGCCACTTCTGAACCTCACACCCCAACGGGGGAAGTGGAGGTGAGGACCCTGGCCTCAGTAGGAGACTGGCAGGATGCATCTAGAAACTCCCGGGCTGGTTCAGAACACCTCCAGGCCTTAGGTCCTTTTGCTACTGTCATTGTTTTCATGTAAACTACGGCCAAATAAGGACAGTCTTTCCTAAAGCAGAGGGTTGTCTTGAGAGCAAGTTGAGACAGAGTTCATCCCTAGCACAGTGCCTGCCCTTCACAGATGACCTTGAACATTTGTTTTCTTCTCTTTCCTTTGCCCACCACTTCTCACCCAACCTGGAAGATTCTTCTAGGCTAAAAAGCCTCCCACATACTGTCCATCAGGGAACCACGCACATGCCTCTCTCCATATCCTCACCCCCTCCTGCCTGCCCTTGTCAAACTGTGTGGAATTTCCCACAGACCCTGAGCACCGGCCCAACCTGGCCCTACCCTGACCACCCTACTTTCCATTCCAGCCCACTCCCCCAGCGGCCCACCCCGCACTGCCCACAGACTCCAGATCCATCCGTCATACACTGCTCCACTGCTTTTTTTCCCCATAGCCTTACCACCCTCTCGCATGCTTTAAGATTTACTTCTTGTCATATTAATTGTTCTGTCTCTTCCTGCTGGACACCAACCGTAATAACATAAGCTCCGTGAGGGCAGGGACCTTTGTTCTGCTCACTGATGTATCCCAAGGACGAAAACAGTTCCTGTCTCGTCAAAAACCTCGATAAACCCTGGCGGAAGGAATGAATGGGTCTTGGCACAGCTGTGCCCTCTCATTGCTCTCTCTTCCCCTTTTCCTCCCTCTGCCTTTGTTCACCAGGGAACTGCTGCTCATCCCACAGCCCCCCCACCCCCGCCTCTCTGAAAGCTTACACCCTGCCCGGCTGCCTTATCTCCTTGATGGTGGCTCCAGGTCACCCTTCTTTGGTCCTTCCCTCCCTCACTGCTCTGTGCCTCACCATGCCTGACCCACGTCGTTCCCGACCTCCCCACTGGCCCTTCTGGAACACACCTCCTTTAACAACACCACCTCCATCCTTGGCCTTGTGATGAAAATCTCTTGCAACACCTCATCCCCTCAGTCCTCTCTGGAGAGGCTGTTCCTGTCCACACATCTCACTTCCTTGAGTGGCCCCCAAGGTCACCACACCCTTTCCATATCCCTGGAGGTGTCTCGGACCCTGACTTCATCAAGGCCAGCCGACTCCACCACCATCCCCCTCTCTTCACCCTCAGACCCCAACTCCCTGGTCCCCCTCTCGCCACACCTGACCACCTAGACCCAGATCACTGTCTCTTCTCCCCTCCCAAGGCCTGCCATCGGCTTGGTGGCCTTCAGCGTCCGTGTGGGTTACAGCCAACACGTGGACTCTGCAGAGCCTCAGCTCCCCCTCTCCAGAGACCTTCTCCTGGACCCGGGTCCACCCCTGCCCCCGACCAGGCCATCGCTCAGCCTCTCCTCTTCTTCATTTTTAATCCCAACGTTGCTTCCTCTCTGACCGCATCCTCCAGCTTTTCCAGCGGTTTGGTCATCCCTGATTCTGCTGTACAGCACCCTCCCCATCACCTTTCGGCCTAACTTCACCTGGAGCCAACCCAGCCGCCATCTTGAGACCGTTTGCTCAGGCTGGCGAGGACCCGAGGCAGGCCGATTGGAGACCATGTCACTGTGGGGTCTCTAGCCACAGCCTTACAAGACCCAAGAGTCCCCTGAGCTGCCTTGGCCAGCTTCCCGCTCCCCTTTCCCTCAGACCTTCACCCCTCTCCTCAGGATCCCTGGTCCCTTCTGCCCACCTCCATTTCTAGAGATGCCTGGCTCCATCAAAAACATTAAGGCCTTCGGGTGGGACCTGCTATCTCCACCCCACCTCCAAACACAACCCCACATGGGCCCTGATTACCCCCTGTCTTGAATCAGAGGGAAAGAAGGTCCCTCTTCTGCCCAACAACACTCTCCGCCAATTGTGCACTAGGCCCACCCCCTCTAGAAGGTCCATCAGTGACCCGGTCTCTCCTGGGCCCTGGAATCTCCCTCCCCATCTGCTCGGCCCTGCCACAGTGCGCACAGCTACCCACGTGCTCACTCTCCTGGCCCGCATGACGTCACTCTGCAACCCTCCTACTCTCTACCACCCTTAATCTCCTGTGGGGCCCTCCCTTCCTCCACCCACCCCCTAAAGTCAGGGTCAGCAGGGAGGGGTCCCCACCTCCCTCTGTGAGGTCTCCCCAAAACATCCAACTACCCCCCCCCACCCCAGGGTAGGTGCTCGGCTCCCACCAGGGCCACATACCCATCACTGCCAAACCTACTTTCTAGCTCAGGCCTCTCCCCTGACCTCCAGAGCCTAGGTTTCCAATGGCCCCCCTGGGATCCTGCCGACACTTTCACAGGTCGCTGGCACCTGAGACTCACCCTGTCTCAACCTGACATCCACCTTGAGTTTGCCCCGCCCACTGAATTCCGGAGGGAGGGCTGGTTGCACCCTTGCCTGGCTTCTGACAAGGCCAGCCTTGACTCTGCCGCTCCCTCCCTCACCCAGCCTGCCCGATCAGTCACCAAGTCCTGACAACTTGCCCTCCTAGATGTTTCCCAACTCGGTCCTCTCCCCTCCATCCCCAGGACCACAGCCCAAGGTCAGGCCCCCCTCCCCTCCCCCTGGCTTATTACAACAGGCTCCCAGCCTTCGCTCCCTCTGAGTCAGCTGCCACGCTAAGACCAGGGCCATATTTTAAAACACAAATCCAAACAAGCCACTCTGCAGCTTAAAAAACCTGTAGATGAAGTCAGACTGCCAAGGATGACCCATCAGGCCCCTGACGTGGCCCCCCACCGAGCCTTCCAGTATCTTCTCCCTCCACCCTTGAGTGGAGGGGGAGGTTACCACAGCATAACACAGCCCTTTATGCAGCTTCATGCCTCCCTGGTTTTGTTCACACTGTTGCGTCTGCTGACGGCACCCTGTCTCGTTTTCAGTCAGCTGAATTCTCTCTCATCTTTCAAAACGTATCTCAGGTGCCTCCTCTTCGAGGAAGCCTTCAGGGGCTACCCCTCCTCCCATCTGAGGTTAGACACTCTGCTCTGGGTGTAAGATTATTCTGTTAAAAATACTTGTTTAGGGGCGCCTGCGTGGCACAGCGGTTAAGCGCCTGCCTTCAGCTCAGGGCGTGATCCCGGCGTTATGGGATCGAGCCCCACATCAGGCTCCTCTGCTGTGAGCCTGCTTCTTCCTCTCCCACTCCCCCTGCTTGTGTTCCCTCTCTCGCTGGCTGTCTCTATCTCTGTTGAATAAATAAATAAAATCTTTAAAAAAAAAAATACTTGTTTAGCTGGCCCTTCTCTGTGTAAATTATGCGTCTTTCTTGATACCTGTATTCTCACCCCCCAGAACATATTAGGCGTTTCACAGAGGTGAGGTGGAGGTGAGAAGGAGATGGGGCACAGAGTGGGTGCCCAGCTAATGCCCACCTCTCCTTCTCAGGCCCTGACCCAGGCAGAGGCTAGAGTGGCTCCTCCCTCCACCTTCTGAAAATCTTGAAAATGTTATGTTGTCTTTCCTAGTTTGGCCAGCCTTTCCAGGGGGAGACAGGTGAGTTGGGTGATATCATCACAGCTCTTGAAGCATAAGTAATGTACAATTTTTGGCCAAATCTCGGCCAGGTCTTCCACCTGACGGCTCAACGCCCGTATTCCCTTGGCATCTCTCGCTGATTGTCCCCTTCTTCTAACCCATCCTTGGCTCCAGAGGCCCCCACCACGCTCCCTATAACTCAGTCTGGTCCCGTGCACAGGGAAGATGCCCACCAGGGAGCAGGATGCAGGGCTCTCCTACTGGTCTGCCACTGACCCCCACTACGGGCCTCAGTTTCCCCCGTGCAGAGTGAAGGAAGAGCCAGAGATCCCTTGGGCTGTAAAGCTCTGCGTGCAGAATTTCTGGAGGCTGTGAATGAAGGTGGGACTTGTGTGAAGTCTGCATCCCCATCCACGGGGACCCCAAAGACACACCACCTCTCTGCCCTCCTCTGCGGGATCGTCACTCCACCTCTGGCCGTAAGACATCTTGACTCGTTAAAAGTAAAACTAAGACCTGGCAAGGACGGCTGTTCTACAGCTGTTTTTGTTGCAGTCACGGAGTTTTGACCCAGGAAAATCAAATAGAGACATGACTTGGCCCATCCAAGCTGGTCTGACCCTGGAGATGTAGGGCAATCCTCATGGCCGGGGCATTTGAGGGTTTCATGCCAACGTCACAGAGCGGAGACGGAGCTCTGCGTGAGCGCGCTGGGACGATGGGGTGGGCCAGGTTTGGTGGAGGGCAAGAGGCACACAGCCCCGGGAAGAAGCAGACTGCCACCACAAAGGGGAACAACCACACCTGTGCCTACCACCATTGCTGTCCTGAGTTCAGGGACTCAGGCCATTTGGGACAAGCTGGACAGAGGAGGCAGGATTTGAAGACAGGGCAAAGAGCAGACAGTGCCGAGGAGAGTCAAGCATGCTTTTGACCACGTCAACCTCCTGCTAACAGCCTTCCTTGGCTCCCCGCTGTCGGGTGGATAAAATCCAGACTTCTCAGGCTGGCATGCAAAGCCCCCCCCCACGCTGACCCCAGGGTGACCCCTCCATTCCTCCATCCATGGACTGTCTACCAGCTACCCGGGGCCGGGGGGGTCAGCCTCCTGGACTGCTCCCTGCTCCACCAACATGCCAGCTCCTCCCACACCCCAGTGGCTTTGCACCTGCCCTTCCCAGAGCCTGAGACACCGTTCCCCGCTGTCCCAGCCTCAACTTTATCTCATCTTCATGGAAAATTCCTTCTTATTCTTTTAGACCCACACCCAATGTCTTTTTTCTCACAGCGCTTAGCCCAAGCCCCTAGCTGGAATCAAAGAATCTGTCCTCCAGAGCGGAGCTCTCTATTCAAAACAAGCAAATACACAAAGCTGTGCTCTCACAGAGACAAAATTCTCCCTGAACGCCATGAAGGGCGTCCCCACGCCATCCCCGCAGTGCCATCACTTGATTCTCAGTCTGCGGAGTAGGAAGGAACCCAGTGACACTGGCTGCCATCGACCAGCAGGGACCTGAGGCTCCGAAGCCTGTGGGGACTTGTCCATGGCCCCTCTGTCCCTGGCTAGCCATGTCCCACACAAGGCTGGCTCTCGGTTCCGGACGCTGGACGGTAGACTCCCAGTTCTGACTCAGTTTGCCTGTCCTTCTACCGCCTTCCCTCACTCCTTGAAGGCAGGCCCTTGCCCAGGTCCCATCGTGCCTCTTCGAGCACGGAGCTGGGTGTTCAGCATGCAGGTCTGATGGTTTCCCAACAAAGGGGAGGACTCAGCAGTCCAGGGCCAACAGAGGGACAGGGTCCCCACTGTGCCCCACAGAGCAGTGTGTCTGGAACAAGTGAGACAAAGGGCAGTGGCAGCCCAGGACAGGCGGGGCAAGGCCAGCCGGATGGTTCACAGGCATGCAGAGGCAACCGGGAGTCCCTGGAAGGTGTGGAGAGGGGGATGCATTGCAGGCCCCCTCGTCAGAGCCCCGAGGAAGGAGCCATCACTGTAAGAGGGAATTCCCAGCTCAGACCAGAACCCACAGGTCTCCCAGGTCAGCGGCAGCCCTGGGGGCCGCCCTCCCGAGGAGAGGTGGGGCAGAAGGGGCAAGCTCCAGAGGGGTGACCCGAATGTGCCCCTCCCTGGGGCTTTTTTGCAGCCCATATTGGAAAAGGCTTGGCTCTCTGGGAGGCTGGGAACAACGTCAGGTCCTCCCAGACCAGAGACAGAAAGAGTAGGGAGCTGGTCCTCCTCCCCTGGCCCTGGGAGTCCCGCATCCCACCAGCCCCCTGTCGAGGGAGGAGCTGCTCTCTCTGCTGCCTTGGCCGGGGCCTGCTCCGGGGAGCGCTCCACACACGGCAGACAGCTCCTCACGCTGAACCAGTGTGTCAGCAATCGTGAAGACATGGGGGGTCTGGATTCAACAAGATAGTCTGCAAGGATAGCCGAAGGGAGGGGAAAGGAGAGGCCTCTGAGGGGCCCGCGGGGGCAGCAGCCCAGGCACCCAGCCCAGCAGGGAGCTCTTAGCACACTGCATTCCTCACGTGCTACAGAGAGGTACCCCATCAGGGGTAGATGGACGTGGCCCTGCACTTGCCCCTCCCCTGTCACCAGCACAGGTCACACGAAGACTAGGGCTCCAGTGGGGGTCCCAGGTCCAGGTGCAGCCAAGACACCTGCCAAGAGAACATACCCCAGTTCCACGTGGGTCCGGCAGGGCTCCCCACAGCTTTCCCCTGGCCGGGCCTTCTCCCTTATCTCCCTCAGGTTGACGTCCTCCTGGATCACTACCTCCAGATGCCTGCACAGACCATTTCCCCCACTTGAGTTAGGGCGGCCAGGTAAAATACAGCACGCTCGGTTGAATGTGAATTTCAGATTCGCTATGAATGAGCATTTGGTATAAGTATGTCCCACATTATACTTGGACATACTTATACTAAAAACTTATTTACTGTTTACCAAAATTTAACTGGGCCTCCTGTATCTTTAGGCCCTCGTCCCTCCATCCCAACCCCAGTGACAGGTGCTTTTCTTCGCACGAAGTGGGTGGGCCCTGCTGGCTTTGCCTCCCCAGGGCCTCGGGCTTCTATCCCATTCCAGGTTATCTGTTGTTATGTCATGAACTACTCTGAAACTTACTGGCTTCAAGTATCAACTAGTTGATTACACCTTGTAGTTTGGTAGGTCAGGAATTCCGGCCGAGCTCAGCCAGGCGACTCTCCTAAGTCCACGTGGTCTGGATGGAGGTCACTCGTGTGGTATTCAGCTGGTGGATGGGGCCATCTGAAGGTTCGGTGCTGGTTGCATTCACACGCCTGGCGCATTCACACACGATGACCGTCCCCCCAGAGCACCTGCCTGTGGTCTCAGCAGCCCGGAAGCTTTTGGGTCGTCGGACTTCTTCCATGGAAGTTCGAGGCTCGCACATAGAGTGCCCTATGAGGCCCGGGAAAGCTGCCTGCAAGGCTTCTTATAACCCAGATTCAGAGGCCCCAAACTTCTGCCATGTTCTGTTGGTCAAGGAGGTCATGCAGGCCAGCTCAGATTCAAAGGTCAAAAGTTACACCGCACCTCTTGGCGGGAGGATTAGCAAAGGAATCACAGCCCTCTTAACCCGATCACACATCGCCCCTCTCCACCCCCTGCACACGGCCCTGGCTCCCACCTGTCTCCCTTGTCTGTACCCTCTCTGGTCTCCTTCTGACCAGTCTCCCTGCCTCTGCCTTCTCGTCCATTCTTCCACTCGTTACCGTAATACTTCATTTCTCCAGGACGTCGGTCTGACCATGCCATTTTACTGCCTAGGCATTTTTAGTGGATCCCTTGTAGACTCTGAGGTCTACAAAGGTAAGCACCGAGTCCCTTTTCTTATCGGGAAATGCCCAGCACCTAGCACAGGGCCTGATACATAGTGGGTGGTCAGGAAATATTAGAGAAACGGATGGCTGAGTGAATGCGCTACAGGGTAATGTCCAACACCTGACTTTCCCAAGCTTTTGCAGAAGTCCCCACCCATCTCGGCACCCTGCATGGAACCCATAGGACTTTTCAACACATTCCTCCCTTCGGTGACTTCTCATCAGCTGTTCCCTTGGCGGACGGTTTTACCTACCTTGTAATCCTTCTGCATCCCTCACCGCCCTGCACAAATGTCACCTCCTTTCCCAAGCCCTCCTGCCCCACTTCCCATAGCTTTTCCCAGGTCAGTCAATAATGTATTTGTCTCAAATATGAATCCCCTTTAAGTTCTAGCTTCTTAAACACACGGCACAAGCGAAGGGCTTCCTCGGGTGAGAGACAGCCTACATTGCAACAAGCGTGTTAACACACATTTATGGAAAGCAAACAAAATGTCTCTCCCTTCCTGCTGCCTGTGCTGCAGCCCCCAAGACCATGAGGAAGCCTTACTTCCTTGAGCAGAACTCTCTTGACCACCACTTCCCACAAATGTGCACCGTGGGGTATCTGGCCCTAACCTCCCGCGGCAATGAACCAGCACTCATTAGACACTTACTGTATACTGAGAGGCCACACCCCTTCTATTCCTTTGACTATATTACCTGGGAACCTGCAGCGAGCGGGGCCAGCAGTAGCTGCTGGGGCCTGGCCCCTGCCGCACAGAATTCACAGTCTGGCGGGGAAGAGAGGCAGGTAAATAAGCCACAGCAACACAGAGCCTGATGGTATGTCAGGGGGCCCCCCAGGGGATGCTCCCCCAATCTCCATCTGAGTTGGGGGAGATTTCCAGGGAAATGAAGTCTAAACTGAGATCCAAAGGTAAGTAGGAATTGGTGAGCGTGCTTCAGAAAGAGGGAACAGCATGGTCAAAGATCTGGAAGTAAGAAAACAGTTCAAGAAACACTTTAAAGATATTATGTTGGCTCGAACATAAAGCAGAGAGTGGGGGGAGTGAAGGCAGGAGAGGAAACCAGGGGCCAGGTCATGAAAGGCCTTACACATCCAGTAAGACGTTTGGGCTCTGGCACAGAGGACGATAATGCTAATTAATGATAGAGCTAACCTCTGTTGACCAAGTGCTGTGTGTAGCCCAGGCGGCCTGACCCCAAAGCCTTCACCCATAAGCGCCCCATTGTTACTGCTGGGGTGAGCTCAGTGGATGAGGAACAGTCCCATTAGCACATTCATGGCCTTTCATCTGGGCAGGACACAGCACCACATTGTTAGGGCCAGAGAAGCCCTGAGACTCCGAGTTCTTGCTAGGCGGCCTCAGTTTCCCCATCCATAAAATAAGGAGTCTGGACAACTTGAGCTGCTACCAGGATGGGGCCCTCTTCAAGTCTCCCTCTTCTTAAGCCTGCCAGTCCCCAGAGGGCCGTGCTCATACGTGCCCTTCCCTGGGCTCCCCCAGCACACCTGGCACAGTGCCGGGCCCCGGAAGGGACTCAAGAACACTCGACCCGAGTCTGCTTCATCAGAGCAAACTCAAAGAACCCAACCTCCATTTTTTATTGGGTGCCTCTAACCAAGCAGACACCCTTCACCCAAGAGCTCCCTGCTGGAGTTCAGACAGGGCAGGAGGGACAGGGTCACCCGGTGAACACCACCGTCCTGGCACCCAGAGGCCTGCCAGCTGGGCACATCTGCTGTCTTGGGACCAGATCCAGGTCACCTTACCTGGCCTCCCCCAGAAGTTGGCAAAGGTTCTGAGCCAGGGAGGGGCTGGCCCAGGCCACCGCAGGTCAATGGCAGGTTGGGTCTGGGTATAGGGTGGCCCCCGCCCCAGAAGCTAGCAGTCCCTCCCACGTCACATCATTAGAATGCTGACCGAGAGGCTGACCACCGTCATCTGGTCATTGGGTCATCATCCAAAGCAGTGCCTTTGCCACCCCAGTCATTCAGAGAGAGGGAACAAGTAGCCCATGTATGTGTCTCAGTGTCTACAAAGTGTTGCCAAGGGCAGCAAGCTGCCCTTGATGAAAGCAGGAAACCTTGGCCATAGATCAAAGCCCTTCGAAATAGCAGGGGTGGAGGGAAGAAAAGCATGGGGCCAGATGGGTCTGGGTTCCAATCCTGCTGGGCATTCCTAGCCGGGACCAGGGCCAACGGGTGTTTCCTCATTTCAGAATGGGAATTATTTGCTTATTTCCATAGCTGTGATAACAGCCCAGTGATGATGGAAGACAGTGTCCCGGTATTAGACATGCCCATTGACGGTACCATGCCCCGTGTGAAGTCTGGGGTCGGCTTTACCCCAGCGCTGCTGGAACAGTACTGCACAGGTGAATCCGGGGGCTCCTGTCAAAAGGCGGATTCTGACTCCGTAATTCTGCGATGGGGCCTGAGCTTCTGCATTTCTGACTAATTCCCAGGTGACACCATGCTGCTGGTCTGTGGACCACACTGGGAATAGCATAGGGCTCAAGATTCTTCGGCAAGAGCTTCAACGGAGATCGGAGATCGGTCCCGGGTAAAGGAGTTCATTATGCTGTCTCTACTTTTTTGGCAAGTTGGTGGGGGGAGGCGCAGGGAGAGGGAAGTGACTGCTAATGGGCACAAGGTTTCTTTGGGGGATGAGGAAATGTCCTAAAATTAGATTATGGTGCTGCTTGCACAACTCTGCAAATAGACTAAAAACCACTGTACTGTACTCTTTGAATGGGTGAACTTTAAACAATAACACTGTTAAAAAAAAATAAAAGAGCAGTAGTTTCTTCATGGGTCCTTGCAAGGAAGAAATCAGTATACGTAAAATGCCTAGTTCCCTGGGAGGATTCAATAAAATGAAATTCTCTGCCCCTAGAAGCTTTGGATTTTCACAGACTGGAAATCTTCGAAGCAGGACCCACGTGTATCTAAAACGAAACCAGCAAGTCCTTTGCATTCGCGGCCAAAGCAGGGAGGGGTTTCAGAGACAGGCGTTGGGAGGCTCCAGGAAAATGCTGGGGCGGACCAGAGGAATGGCTCACCTGTCCTAAGCCTGGCCATTGTGGGCCCCATACAAGGGATGAGTAGATCCCTCCCGCATGCCCAGGGCCTGAGCCCTTCCTCCGTCCTGTCCTCCCTTCCATTCTAGTGATGGAATTCAGCCTAATCCAGGGTTTTGATGATCCCTCGGCCCAGGAGGCTCTTCTTCTTGCAACCTTCCATGCCCAGTGCCAAGGCCACCTCCTCCAAGAAGCCTTCCCTGAACTTTCCTACCCCTGATTCTGCCTCTCCTTTAGAGAAGGCACCATCCTCCCCAGCCTGAGCTATGAGGTCACCTGGGCTCCCTCTGAAGGATCCAGTGGGCAGCTGGCACTTACAGATCTCCTACAGGAGGCTGCTCTCGTGCTAGGCCTCTACTATGGGGCGTACATCAGAGACTCATTCATTCACTCATGCACTCGTGCATTCATTCATCCCTGGCTAAGCCTGCATCTCAACGATCCTCTCCTGTGCAGTTTAGTCTTGGATGGCTCGCCTACAGTGCACCAACCTCCTTGACTTATCCCGACTCTGGGGCAGGGGAGCCTGCACAGGCCCCTTGGGAACCTCAGCCACCCCATGTCATGGGTACCCTGGAGAGAGCCCAGGGATGAAAGCTGGGAAGTCTGGGTCCTCTTCAGCCAGATGACCACAAGCAACACCATCCTGGTCTCGGTTTTTCCATCAGCAGAATGGGGATAAAAGCCATGCTTGCTGCCCTCCTCCCAGGGCTGTTGAGAAATTAGAAGGGTTCCATCTGGGAGCTCACCCAGCCCTCCAGGAGCACATCCAGCCTCTGGAAATACTCTCCCACCTATGAGGTCAAGCAGCCGAGGGCAGAGAAAAGACCCTGGACTGGAAGCAAGGCAGCCCCGCTTTCTTCCCGTGCAGCGGCTCAGTTTCTCCTTCGTCTTAAGAGAATGACAAGGCCTCCCTCGTGGTACTTCTGGGAGGAGAGAGGCCTGCCAAGACCATTAGCATCAGAGCTCTCAGCCAGGAGAGGAGAAGAATGAGCAGAAGGTAGGGCGGGAGCTCCATGAACATGTTGTCTGGGGAGAGCCATGGACCCTGACGAAGCAGGTCAGGCTTCACTCACGGGCGCTTGAGAGCATGGACTCTGGCCCTAGACTCCCTGGGTTCGAATCTTGACCGCACCACTTACTAGTTGTGGGACACATACTTTTTGCCGCTGGTTCCTCATCTATAAAACAAGGACAATAACAGCAACTGCCTCATGGTTTGTTAAGAGGATTAATTCAGTTAATACAGGTAGTTTAGAACAGAGCCTGGTGCCTAGAAATACTGTGCAAGTGTTAGCTATTAGCGTTCACTCCTTCATCGGGCACCTGCTGGGCTAGGCACAGGGAGCACAAGGCTGAAGGGACCCCACCCACACAGAGCCAGCAGTCTTGCAGGACAAACAGACCAGACAAAGACCACACGAACCAATAGACAATGACAGATTGTGGTAGTGCCAGGGAAGAAGCAAACAGAAGGTGGATGAGCTGCCGAGGAAAAGAAAGGGAATGTATTTTGTGGCGATCAGGGAGGGCCTCTCTGAGGAGGTGTGAGAACTGAAGGACCTTGAAGAGCCGGGCATGAAAAGAGCAAAAGAAAAGGGGGTCCAGGCCATGGGGACAGCGTGCAAAGATCAACACACCATGAAGGGAGGCTTGGCAAAGGGGCCAGGCTGCCCAGAAGCACACGCAAGCCCAGCCCAGCTGTCACCTATCAGTCCTGCCTGCCCCCCACCATGCCCCTTCTCACTCCAGGCTTTGCTCTCCAGACAACTCCAAACGAACAGGTCTGACCTTGGGCCTTGCGACCAGGGATTGGTCCTGGGAGGACAGAGCAGCCTCGGAGGCCAGGGCTCTGTGAGCCAAGCCAGGACAGAGAAGGGCTGAGCCAAGAGGGGAGGTTGGGGGCAGGGGCACACAGAGCAGCCCAGCTAGGCCAGCTGCATCCTTAGGGGCAGAGCCTAGGGAATTCTGCCCTGGTGTCACAGTCCCCCAACAGCCTCTCAGGGTGGGGAGGGAATCCCAAGAATCACCAAGCCCAGCCTTCCTCAGGCGCCGCGCTCTACCGTGGTGGGCCCCACGGGGCTGTCCAGTCCCCCCCCACCCGCCACCCCCCGCACCTCCAGGGGTGAGCACTTGTGAGGTCTTATCCTGAGCCTGGAATCAGTGTCCCCAGGTCCTCCTCAGTCCAGGACAGCTGAACCCTACACCCTGCCAGAACCCTCTCTTCTGAGACTGTACGGCCAGGCTCAGCCTGTGGCTCCCTCACGGACGGGCACCTCCTGCCTCATCCAGCTGGTCCCTAGGACGGTGGAGGCACAGGGGGCCGTCCTTGTTCTGCTACACCCCGTGCTCCCGAGGGCCCCGGGGCCCACCTTCTTCCTCAAGTGAAAACCTCCTTTCAAGAAAGAAGTGCGTACCCTGCAGTGATGGGAAGCACCGTACCTTGAAGATGTCAATGGTAAAGTCCCAGTGGTGATGCTGTGCGGGGGTTTTACAAGACGTTACCCCTGGGGGAAAAGGCGTAATGCGTATACAGGGTGGACATCTGTGGTGTTTCTTAAAACTGTGTGTGAATTTACGATTACCTGAAAATAAAAGATTTAATTAAAAATAATATATAAGAGAAAGCAGCATGACAATACGAAGTATTATTGTAATTATTATGAATTCCTGGTTTTCTTCCTTGTCTTCCCTCTCTGCTTCCTCCTCCTCCATCAGGCACGTGGGTTTCCAAAGATGCAGTCAGACTCTTAAATGACTGAGGATCCATGGTCACAGATGCCCTTCGAGGGCAGCCCTGAGCCCCAAGCAGCTCCAGGCACAACACCCCCTTCAGCCTCAGCCCGGCGATCAGCCGTTCTCCTGGGTCATGGCAGAGAGAATCAAGTATCCCCATTGTACAGACGGGGAGACTGAGGCCCCGAGGGGAGGAATGGCCAGCATGGCCTACCTGAGGTCGGGCACACACACTATGTTTATGGCAGGGCCATGTGTCTGTGAGCCAGCCTAACTCTAATGATTAAGACACACATTAGCACGGGGCAGGCCCTCAAATCCTCAGACATTTTAATCCCTTCCTTCCTTTGTTCCTTCCTCCTGCCTGCCTTTCCCCTTTGTTTCTTTCCTTCCCACTCAAGTACTGAATCAGACTCCAGGGGCTAGTGTTCCAGTTACCTAGTTCTGTGTAACAAACCACCCCAAAAACTTAGTGGCTCAAACCAACAACGGTCATTTCATTTGCTCACCAGTCTGCCGTGAAGGCAAGGCCTCACTGGGAAGGCTCATCTCTGCTCCACGGAGCACCAGCCGAAGCCGTTCCCCTGGAGGCTGGACGATCCACTTCCAAGATGTCTCCCTCCCATGGCTGGCAAGTCTGTGCTGCCGAGGGCTGGCGGCCTCTGCTCCTCTGTGCAGACTTCCACATGGACCCTCCACCAGCCGGCTGCTTGGACTTCCTCACAACATGGTGGCTGGGCTCGAGGAGCGAGTATCCCAGAGACAGGAAGTGGAAGCTGCTGCTAGTTTCTAAAGACCTGGACGCTGGCCCAGCGTTACTTCTGCCATATTTTACTGGCGGAGGACTTCCAGAGCGAGACTGCGGGGTAGGCGCACAGATCCTGTCTCTCAATGGGAGGAACATCGAGACATGTTGGTTTTAAAACCATCACAGCATATAAGAGGGTATATGAAAATCAATTATATTTCTATCTACTACCAATGAGCAATTTGAAAATAAAAATAAGAAAACTCATTCACGATAGCATCAAAAAGAAGTATTAGGAACAAATTCTACAAAAGAAATAAAAGAATTGTACCTAGCAAACTATAAAATACCGTTAAAAGAAATTAAAGAGGCCTACATAAATGGAGACCTGAGTAAATGTGCGCGAATCGGAAGACTCGAAATTGTTAAGATGGCAAGTTTCCTCAAGTTGCCATCAAAATCCCTATCAAATCTCTATTGAAATCTCAGCAGGCTTTTTTTGTTGTAGAAATTGATGAGCTGATCTTAAAATTTATACAGAAATGAAAATAACCTAGAATAGCCAAAACGATTCTGCAGAACAAGAGGAAAGTTGGAGGATTTGCACTACTAGAGTTCAAATTTTACTATAAAGCCACAGTGACCAACACAGTGTCACATTAGTAGAAAGACAGACATACAGATCAATGCCGCAGAAGAGAGAATACAGAAATAAACCCGCGTACGGGTGATCAATTGATTTGCAACGAAGTGCCAAGGCAATTCAATGAGAAAAAGATAGTCTTTTCAACAGATAATGCTGGGACAATTGGCTATCTGTGTGCAAAACAAAACAAAACTTTGATTCTAACCTTACATCATATACAAAATTCATTCAAAAGAGATCACAGAACTCTATAAAAGCTAAAACTATATAACTTCTAGGGGAAAAAGTAGGAGGAAATCTTTGTGACTTTGGGTTAAGCAAAGATTTCTTAGCTATGACACCAACACGTGGTCCATAATAGAAAAAGAATGACAAATCAGACGCCATGAAAATTTAAAACTTTTGCACTTCAAAAAATTCTTTTTTTTTTTTAAAGATTTTATTTATTTATTTGACAGAGGCAGAGACAGCCAGTGAGAGAGGGAACACAAGCAGGGGGAGTGGGAGAGGAAGAAGCAGGCTCATAGCAGAGGAGCCTGGTGGGGCTCGATCCCATAACGCCGGGATCACGCCCTGAGCCGAAGGCAGACGCTTAACCGCTGTGCCACCCAGGCGCCTCTGCGCTTCAAAAGATTCTTAAGCGAAGGAGAAGACAAGCTGCAGACTGGGAGAAAGTGTTTGCCAATTATGTGCCTGGAAAAAGGACATATGAAGAAATTGTGAGAATATAGGAAGAGGTTTTATAACTCAATAATAAAACCAACAACCCAATTAAAAGAAAAAGGTTTGAATAAACACTTAACCGAAGATCTACTAATGACTAATAGGCCCCTGAAGAGCAGCTCAGCATCATTAGTCATCAGGGAAACGCTCATTAGAGACACCCCGACATACGCAGTGGAACGGCTCCCATAAAAAAAGATAGGCAACAACAAGTGTTGGGGAGGAAGTGGAGAAATGAAAACCTTACACGCGGCTGGAGAGACGATAAAATGGTACAGCCCCTTGGGAAGACCGTTTGGCAATTTCATAAAAAGGGAAGCGCACACCTAGCTAGGACTCGTAGGTACCTGCCCAGGAGAAATGAGAGCTTCTATCTGCAGAAAAACTTAGATGCAAATGCGCATCGCAGGTTTGTTGGACATGGCGCAAACTCGGAAGCAGCCCTAATGACGTCCGTGCTCTGGTGATGGGATAAACGCAATGCGGGCGCCCAGACGTCAGGCGACTACTCGGCGATGGAGAAAGGGGCGAGACGACAGGGACGTACCTCAAACGCACGGTGCTGCGTTACAGACACGAAAGACGAGTTGTTGCATGAGTGCCCTTGCTCCAAATGCCTAGAGAAGGCAGAAGTATGGAGAGAGCAAGTGGATCCGGGCTGAGCGCAGGAGCGGGAATTGAGGGAAAACAGGCAGGCGGGAGCTTTCAGGGGTCCTGAAGGTGTTCCGACGCTGGATTGTGGGGATGGCTGCACACCGTGTAAGTTCACTGAAACTGATCCTTCCAAGCACTTTCCAATGGGCAGTGAGACTTCAGTACAGCTGGTTTCTCAAAAAAAAAAGAAAGAAAGAAAAGAAAAAAAACACAGCAAGGCACAAGCATACGAACAGGGAAAGGGGACGGGGCGGGGAAGAGCGGATCCTGGGGGAAGCCTGCTTCTTGAGAGGCCGGTGCTGCACGCAGACCCCAGAATATGCGCCCTTTTTTTGTTTTTGTTTTGTTTTGTTTTTTTAAAGATTTTATGTATTTATTTGACAGAGAGACAGCCAGCGAGAGAGGGAACACAAGCAGGGGGAGGGGGAGAGGGAGAAGCAGGCTTCCCGCTGAACAGGGAGCCCGATGTGGGGCTCGATCCCAGAACGCTGGGTTCATGACCTGAGCCAAAGGCAGACGCCTAATGACTGAGCCCCCCAGGCGCCCCACAGAACACACACCCTTCATCAGCCTGAGCCCTTGCTCCATGGGAGCCTGGGGGTGAGGGACAACTCAGGCCTCTTTACCAGGCTCCCTGCAAGTTCATAACTCACATGGGGACATAGACCATTATTCACTCAGCTGTGTGGGTGGTGCTGGCCTTTCTTGCTGCCCACTTACTTTTGTCACCAAGGCTGCATGACCTGGGATCTCAACCTTCTGAGACCCTGAGAAAGTGTGGTGGGCCCTGGAACATGTCCTTGAACCTCCCTGGGCGATGTGGTAACACAGCTCTCTGCCTCTGTCATGGGGACATGGGGGGGCCGATAGGATCCGTGGGCAGAGTGGACGAGTTAGAGTTAGAAGAACCAGCTGGTCATGAAGTAAACATGGTGGGCTATTAAACCACCAAGCCATGGGGCATTGTGGGACATGGGAGAGAGACGTCTAAACCGAGATCCAGCCGAATGCTATGTCCCCAAAACCCCAGTTCACAGAAGTCTCAGTGGGGCAGGAAAACCTTTGGAGATGCAATCCCACCTCTACCTTATTCAAGGTCCCTGCTGGCACAGCCTAGAGGGTTGGTGGCCCAAACTGGGCCTGGACCTCTCTAGCACTGGAGGGCTCACCGCGTTTCTAGACAGCCCTTGTCTCTCTGAAGAACTCCAGATGTTCAAAAAGCACTTGCCACCTTACGTGAGACGTGGCATCTCTTGTGACCTCCTCTAGCAAGTTGGGGCTGGGAGCACTGGGGTATATCTGATTCCCCAGCCCCCAGCAATGGTCTGAAAATTCCAGGGCTAAGTGATGCTCGGGACATGTATTTTGAAAAAGTCTTCCAGTTATATGCAATGCTCAGAAGCACTTTCTAGGACAATGGGTCTCGTGCTCTGGTCCGTGGTCTAGCAGCATCCGCATCACCGAGAACTTATTAGAAATGCAGATGATGTCAGGCCCCACCCCAGACCCACTGAGTGGAAACTCTGATTCCTGGAACCCACATGCTGTGGTTTAACCAGCCTTCCAGATGGTTCTGATGCATGCTAACGCTTGAGAACCAGTGTTGCCATAAGATGCCAGATTTGAAAAACAGATTTAACCTGAGTCCAGGATGGGAGAGTTGAATGTCACCCACCAAGTGTCCCAATTCCCCTCAGCAGCTCTTAGTTTGAAAGCCACTAATCATGATGCTTTGGGGGACGGTCATTTCAGTTTCCCCATGAGAAAAAAATTTTTGATGAAACAAAAAACCCGACCTGAAGCTTTCCTGCCATAAGAAAGGTGGTGGCAGGTGATGACAGCCCATCAGTCAGTCCTAGGGTGACAAGCACAGTGACAAAACATCAAGGCGGGCCAGGCAGGCTGTGTCTGTCCCTACACCTGTCAGGCCATGCCCTGCAAGCCAGCAGTGCCCAGGGCCAGGCTGTCAAGGCGGTGGGGGGTGACAGGTGGCCATTGTTCCTGTCCGGCCTCCAGCAGGCATAGCGGTGCCGACACCGGGGTCTAACAGCCTCTGGTGAACCATTTTGTCTCATGGCCATGGCCAGTGCCCACAAGTGATGTGGGTCGCCCTGGCTGGCAATTACCACTCGTGTTGCTGGTTGTCGAGAACTCCTGACACTTGTGGGCAGTGAGGCTTGTCAGGTTGCCGGGTGGCCCACGTGGCTCATTATGCCAGAGGCATGGGGTCCCCCGCCCCACTCCCAGATCCTTTGATTGCTGTGGGGCAGAGAGGGCAGGTGGGCCATCTTGTCACTTCTACTCTCTTTTAAAGAAGGTGAACCAAAGGCTCTGGTGACAGCTTCCTGTCTCTTTCCCCTCTGGTGTCCCTGAATCCTGCACAGAGTGACCCACGGGAAGGGCTCTGGCTGGGCTAAGGCTGAGCCAGAAAACAGACTGGCTGTGAAGGGCAGATGACTTGGGAGCCTGTGAGCTTGGACCCTCCCAGCCTGGGAGATGGGGCTGGTCAGTCCTGGGCGGGCTTTGGCAAGTCCCCCTGTCAGAAAATTGAGGCAGTGGACCAGTTCAGAATTACCAAATCCTGGCCACACCCATTAGTGGATCATAAAAAATTTAGTGCATCAAAACAGCATTTTTTTAAAGATTTTATTTATTTATTTGACAGAGATAGAGACAGCCAGCGAGAGAGGGAACACAAGCAGGGGGAGTGGGAGAGGAAGAAGCAGGC
>NC_048223.1:81754033-81754294 GCF_002007445.2 Ailuropoda melanoleuca
AAAGAAAGAAAGAAAAGAAAAAAAACACAGCAAGGCACAAGCATACGAACAGGGAAAGGGGACGGGGCGGGGAAGAGCGGATCCTGGGGGAAGCCTGCTTCTTGAGAGGCCGGTGCTGCACGCAGACCCCAGAATATGCGCCCTTTTTTTGTTTTTGTTTTGTTTTGTTTTTTTAAAGATTTTATGTATTTATTTGACAGAGAGACAGCCAGCGAGAGAGGGAACACAAGCAGGGGGAGGGGGAGAGGGAGAAGCAGGCTT
>NC_048223.1:81756248-81822388 GCF_002007445.2 Ailuropoda melanoleuca
TTTTATTTATTTATTTGACAGAGATAGAGACAGCCAGCGAGAGAGGGAACACAAGCAGGGGGAGTGGGAGAGGAAGAAGCAGGCTCATAGCAGAGGAGCCTGATGTGGGGCTCGATCCCATAACGCCAGGATCACGCCCTGAGCCGAAGGCAGACCCTTAACCGCTGTGCCACCCAGGCGCCCCTCAAAACAGCATTTTTAAAACTGAGGAAAGAATGGAATGGAGTGGAACCAAATGTAAGGAATAGAATAGAATAGAATAGAATAGAATAGAATAGAATAGAATAGAATAGAATAGAATAGAATTTCAAACATGCATTAAGGGTAAGTATTTTTTCCTACCCATTTGTTCCAATGATGTATATATAACATGTCTGTATACACAGGGGTACAAAGTAAAAAGTTTTCTTCTTATGAGCAAATACAGTTTGCAAGTGCTGCTTTGGGTGACCCTGTAGCTTCTGGAATGGGGGCTGAGCACTCCATCCTTTCCAGAGTGTGTTTATGGGAGAGGAGCTAGAGGAGGCAAGAAAAGGGGGAGGCCCAAATCATGGCTTCAGAGACCTTCCGGTCTCATCAGAGTGAAGGCAAATGGATAACAGAGGAGTCCACGTGAGACCCAAAGGGCCAGGCAGGGTCTCATTCGTTTCCTGTGGCTGCCCATCCTTGCCCAGTACCTGGCGCAGAGGGGGCCCTGAACACTCCTGAAAGTGTTTTCCAAGTGGGACTGACGCAGAGGGAAGAAGGAGTCCTCATTGGCTGTTTTCTGCTTGCTGGCCGCCCTGCTGGTTCCTTTTGAGCTCATTCGGCCTGAATGTGGGGGCTCCTTCCTGGGTCCACGCATTTGAGGAAGAGCGCGCACACATGGCGAACACTTCTGTGATGTATATACTGCAGTTCATGTGCACAGAACTTTCCAGTGCATTCCATCACAATCATGCTGTTTGATCCACACACGACACACCAAAAAATCTAACACTGTGCGTAAGAATTGCAGGAAACTTTACGGGCTGGGGCCACGTTCAAGAATGACTGGGAACTGATCATCCCCTTGCATTTTGCAGTTTTCTATGAAGCTCTTTCTTGTGCACTAGGACACACTCGTCCCTCTGAGATCAGCTCCCTTATCCCCAGTTTACGGGTGAGGAAAGAGAAACTCAGAGAACTTGCAGTAGCCTGGCCAAATTCATACAACCAGCAAGCAGACAGGCTGGGAGGTTGCCAGCCCTACCTGGGTCCAGGGGTCTGTCCCCTCCCCCTCCCCCTTCCAGGGCAGCATGTGATCTGACAGCCTGCATGGTCCCTCCCCTTTCAGACAAGTGCCGCTATTTTGGAAAATCCCTGGTGAGCTAAGTCAGGTTTGACAGGGTCCAATAAAGGCTTTATATTTTTCTCTTTGCTATTAAATCATATTTTATTTAAAAGGCTGAAGTCCCACAAATCACCGCTAAAGCAGCCTGCCCCACGCTGGCTAGGCCTCTATCAGCCAGCCCTCCTCCCCGGAACGTGTCGCTGGCCCCGCCCCACCTCCCCTCCCCCTGCTGCACAGAGGGAAGATATATTGGAGCTTATGACTATTATATTGTATCTGTCTTAAAAGCCAGCCCCTCTTTGCAGACACAGACACTCCCCAGCTCACATTTATCAGTTTTATTCCTTTAATGATTCAAACTTGTGCTGTGATGTGCTCCTCGGAACGGAGGATTTTATGGATTTAACAGTTTTATTAATTTAAGAGGTTTCCACTGAGCGCCAGAATGGCTCAGTGTGACAAAGAAGGTATCATAAATGAATTGATTTGTCACGTATCAGAATGTGATCCAGCAGTGATTTCATTATTGGAGTTATTTTCCTCCAATTATCTGCAAACTTAAAATGCTAAAGAGCAGCCCCCTCGCCCCCACCCCCAGCAGCAGCCAGCCTGGATCATTTGAGCAGGAAATAAATGCAAATCGATGGCCTAAATATGCTACCATGTGTGGAGGCCGCCCATGCCTCTCCCCTCCTCTCTGCACTGCCACCCCGAGAAAACAAAGCCATGGCATGTAGGGTGTCTTTGTGAGGCCTGTGGGTCCGGGCCATCTGCCACCCCACGTGCAGTGTCTGGGGGACTGGGCTTGTCCTCGGTGGGTCCTGGGGCCTGGAGGAGCCTGGGCATCCCAGTCCACGTGCGGTCCACCGAAAAGCCAGCGGAATGGCATCTGGCCACAGCTTCTCCCATCTGTTCCGGCTTCTAAACTGGGGTACAGTACACGTGAGAGTGAGCACTGGACAGGGAGCCTGGACGGACAGGGTTCTAGTACTGGCTGCCTCCATGCCTCACTCTGTGGCCTAGGCAGTTCCAGACCCTAATAAAGTTCCCTCTGTGTCTTAAATGTAACTGCACGCTCTCACGCCGGGGCTGCCACATGCTATTTCTCACCTCTCCCAACCCCACTCCTCCCTCGGGTCTCCACTCCCAGCCCAGCCCACCCAGTACTCACTCCTCCACCCTCAAGCCAGGGCCACACTCCCACAGACCCTGAGTTCCTGGCTCGGAGCCCTTCCCCGCCTGCCTTACTCTGGCCCGCTGAGTCCTCTGCCCCTCCAGGCCTCAGTTTCCCCATCAGCAAGATGAGGGCATGAATGAAGTTTCCGTTCCCAGCCAGAACGAGTTCCCCTGACTGCAAGGTCCCTGAGCCCTTCATCCGCTGCTGAATTTTTTCGTTCATTTATGCTGCAAAGAGCCGGCACGTGTCAGCCCCCGTTAGGGGCCAGGGACAGAAGGTGAGGAACTTGATGACACCTCTTCCAGATGGGGAGATGTGACAGGGGGCCCAAAGCCTATGTGTCCAGTGCCCTCCCAGGGCCCTGTAGAAACTCTGACAAGGCATGACTGGGGAAGCTCTGACTCTCCATGCTCCATCCACTCTGGCTCTGTGCTTTTCGGGCCTCGGTCTCTCTCTGATCAATATGGGGCCATCTGGTTTGCCATGGGAACAGGAGGGAAACAGTAGGGTTCAAGGTGACAGAGCGGGGCGCGGGAGGAATAACCAAGCCAGAATTCTCATACGCAAACTGGCTTCCACCTACTTCCCTGGTGAAGAAGATCCAAGAAGACCCTCTCCAATCCACTCAGATCTCAGGGGAAGGGAGAGGAGTCGGAGCCCCACGTGGGTCACATCTGCTTTGTCCTGACAAGATTTCACAGGTGAAGAAATGAAAGTCCAGCAAGATGAAGTGACCTGCCCAAGGTCACACAGCTGTCTGGGAAGAGGGCGACTCCGAAGCCCTCCAAAGAGGCCACCTCCTTGCCCCTCCATGCTACCCACTTAGCTCACATCCTTGCAGCATCTACCCAGCGAAGCATCCAGAAGAAGCAGGGAGAGAGGATTGGTGGGGTGCAGGTGGGATGCACACGGGCTTGAGACCAGACCCAGCTCAGTCGCTCACTCACTGCATGCCCTCAAGTGGCTTGCCACCCTCTTATCTGCCCCAGGGGCTGAGGCTATGAGGGCTCTCAAGTAAGTGAAGGACACAGGTCATGGTAGACTGTGAAGTGCCGTGCCCATGAGAGTTAGGGCACCTGTGGGGGCCAGCAGCCCTGGACGGCCACAGGAGTTTGGAGGGCCTTCTCCTGGGTCACCCGTGTGTGCCCAGGCGTGTACTTGCCTCCTCTCCCACCCTCCAAGCGCCCCACGGAGACCAGGCCTTCCAGAGTCTTCATGAGGGTGGAAGGGAAGCCCCACGCCTGCTTGTTTGTCAGGGAGGCTGCCCTCCTCACAGCCTCAGAGCCAAGAAGAAATCAGAGAGTGGCACCCCAAGGGGTAGGGGGTCTCAAAGGGCACAACATGGGCATTTCTGAAGCATCACCGGCTAACCAGCCCCACGGCGGAGGAGCAGAGACCCTAGAGCAGGTCAGACTGCCCAATCTGAGGAACAGGGGCCCCGGTGCTCGGCGAGGGCCTGAAGGGAATCAGCGCAGTTTCCTGGGAAGCAGCTGGCGGTCTTGGGCCCAAAGTCCCCTGGCAGGGGGAGCCTAGGCCCAGAGAAGGCAAAGGATCCACCCGGGCCACTAGGCAATGCTAGAGCCATGTGTAGGAACCGGGTCTCCTGAATCCCAGGCCAGAGATCCCGAATCCTGGGACCTTGAGGCTGACAGTCTGTCCACCATCTGTGCAATGTCCCTCTTCCCTTACAAGAGTCCCCCCAAAAAAGCCAGCTGCCCAGAGGAACAAGCTCCTCAAATGACGGGGAGCTCACGGCTCCACAGGAAGCCCATGCCAGTTTCTTCCTGTTCAATTCGAAAGTTCCTTGCCCACACCCATCTGCATGGAAACCCACTTACCCTTCACACGCACACACGCACGCACACGCTCAGCCCTAGTTGTATAAACACGTGCGCACACGAAGCCGTGCTCACCCAGATGAACTCACACCACACACGTGCACACGCACACACATCCCCCCCAAACGCCGTACTCCTGCGCGTGTGCACCCAGATCAGATCACCGTGCGGACCTCGCTCTGCCTACCCACGGCTGATCGGGGCTGCCTGAGGCCGCACCGGGCCGTGGGCAGTGCCTGATGGATGGGCTGACGCTGCTGACACCCGGGAAATGACCAGGCTCAAGGTGAAGCGTGGTTTCTCCCTTCTGCCCCAAGCACTTCATTACCTCCCTGACCTCCGATGGCTAATAAAGGTGTCTAATTCACGTGGCACTAAAATAGCTTCCTAATGTGCACCAGGACCACCTCCTGAAATTAATGCTATGACAAGTAATGGGGGTCTCCATTAGCTCATATCTGCACGCGGACATTCTCACTTTCACGGAGTGCACTAACATCTCCGAAAGCCCCCCTTTGGGGAGCTTACCTTCCCAGGCTCCAGATGTGGAGCAGATTGGAAAGCACTAGAACATGTCACCAGGCTACCACTGACAGACAATGGCCAGCCAGTTACTCCGGATAACAGCAGTGACCAAGACCCCCAGCTACTCTGTCCTGGGGATGGCAAGAGAGGCCCAAGGTGTCCCTGAGCTAATCTGGGTGAGGGAGTACCAATGTACCTATAGTGGGTGTTCCCAGGAGGTTATAATTCACTCAGCCCAGGGGAAGTCCAGGAAGGCTTCTCGGAGGGGGTGGTAGTTCACCCTCCTCCTTGCTCCATTTGGTGTTTGCATGAACAAGAATGGTAAACTGAACAGGGATATGATGCGAGCCTCCATCTTTGCATTCCTTGATGTTGGGACTAATTTCTGGGACTCCTTCGAAGATTTATCACTGCATCTGATTTACGATTTGGGGCAGAGCCAAGCCCTTCACACCAGAGCCCTTTCGTCTCCACCGTGCGTACATACACAGAACTTGTCAAGTTCGACTCTCACCAACTCCTGCCAGACTTCCAACAGACAGTGCCTGAAACATGCTGAACTAGCGAGAGCCGTTCAAGTGACTTCCTTCACCCCCTTCTTCCTGACCTATAACCTGAACAGTCCCCCTCCCACCTTCCTTCCTTCCTTCCTTCCTTCCTTCCTTCCTTCCTTCCTTCCTTCCTGTCTCAACTCAGAAATTACCTCCTCCAGGAAGCCTTCCCTGGTTGAGGTGCTCCTGCTATATGCTCCCACACCCCCTGAATTGCCCCATCAGAGTACGTCCCACGTAGGATTTTCTAGTCCAGCTACTTGTCTGCCTCCCTATGAGACCGTGAGCTGCGTGAGGGCAGGGGCCAAACTGTCCTATCGTCTCCCACACCCACAACGATGGCTGTACACAGCTCCCCAGGTGTGTAATTTCATCTCCATTAATCTCTTTGATCTTCCAACTCTCTTAGGAGGCAGAAAGGTTATTACTAAAATTCCCATTTTATAGATGGGAAGCCGGAGGTCCTCGAAAGGGGAAGCGGCTGCCCAGCATCACACTTCGATAGCGACCGAGAGCTGGAGGGTGGAGACAGACGTGTCCTCACTGAAGCCAAGTCTGGTTCTCTCCCTTGGCCCCTGGCACCCTGGAGTTGAACGCTGGGTTTGAGACAAACTGCTGTGTAGAGGGATTGATGCATCTCGAACCACTGCATTGATCAGTCCTGTTTTCTACATAAATTCTACACTTGGGTGCCCCAGCTTCTCTGGCAAGGCAAATCCCTCTCCCAGCCCTGCCTTGGCAAATGGTTTCCAAACAAGCATGCAGACCCCTTTTCCCCTTCTCGCTCAGCCATGAACCCACCCAGGGATCTCCTTGGGCCTCCGGAGGAGAGAATCACGGCTCCCTTCTCCACCCTGCAGGATGCTCTCTTGCTCCCTGATATCCCACCCTCCGTTACCGTTTTACCTCCTGGGTGGTACTTTCGGTCAACACCCACCCATTCCAAACACGCACAATCACCCGGGCACACGAGGCTCCCACGCACAGCAGCTTCCTCTCTGGCGCATTCCAGGGCTGCTTATCTGGGCTTGGCAAATTCAGCCCTGCATCCCCCTTCCTGTGTGGACGCCAGCCTGCTGGCTGGTGGTATTTCCCAGAATGTCCACACTGCCTGATTGGTAGAATGGCCTCACGGTTCTGCTTCCTCTATGCTCTCCCAGGGCACAAGGGGATAGAGGGTGTAGGGGGCTCTTCGAAGAAGGTCCTCAGCCGCTGCTGTCCCTGAGCACCTTTCTTGTGTGGTCTGTGGCATGGACTCAGCCCCCAGCCTAGGTGTCACTTCCTCCAGGAAGTCTTCTCTGATTACCAACACGGCTTCCAGTCAGAGGACTTTTCTAGTTCAATGACATGACTCAGGATTTGGGTCCAGGATGGCCAGGCACAAAAGGCGCCATTAGACATGCTCAGGGATCTGGACTCAACTTGAGGTCCCTGCAGCCACTGAGGAATCGTAAGCAAGGAAGGATTTGCTCGATTGTGCCTCAGTCTGAATGATGGAGAAGCAGTCAGAGGGAAGAGCCACTGGGTAGAAGAGAAGCAGCCAAGAGACGGTGGCAGTGACTAGGCAGGTCAGAGGTTCGTGGGCAGTAGGGGAGGAAGGAAGGAAGCAGGCAGGAAGGAAGGGGCAGTGGGAAGCAGGACTTCCCAGTGGCTGACAGCGGAGGGGGCTTTGGTGACAAGAAGAGTCCAGGGGGCCCCCAGGATCTTATCTGGGGGACTTAGGTGAGTGGAAGGGCATCGCTGAGCTGGCAGGCCGGGGGCGACGTGAGAATGCTCCGGGAAGGCTGGGAAAATCACTTGTGAACCACACAGTCCTGCTCCAGTGCTATCTTGCTGGCATTTTATGAACGATTTCCACCGTGTGCAAAGGAATTCCCAGGTCAGCGGGCAGGGCCCAGTGCCCACCTCTCTGCTGACCTCCCTAATCCTGAGCGTGTCCTGGCTTCACTCCGCCTCCTCCAGGAAGGAGCCTGACCTCCTAGGACCTCTTCTCCTGCCTCCCACCAGACCCTTCTGAGTCCTGAGCTGCAGAGATCACTGGTCCTCTATCACTCACATGTTCCCTCGGTTTCACAGTCACCTGTGAGCAACACCACCCCCCCACCACCTCTCCCACCTAGATTGGGGAGGCCCTGGCTCAGGGCCAGGGGTGGGACCGACACCCAGGTCTCTGAGAACAGGGCCGGGGCTGTGTGCCTGCGGCACAGGAACACAGCGGCCAAGAAGGAAGCTCGGGGCACGCCGTGAAGGCGCAAACATGGCCCCACGACTTTCTAGCAGATGCCGTGAGTGATTGGCTTCATCAGTCCATGCCTCGGTTTCCTTGACTTCGAGAAGGGGATCTTAACAAGAGTAGCTTACCCCACTGGTGGTGGGTTTGTGGATCCAAAGAGTGGCTGCTGGAAGCCTCTTAGCCTGTTACCTGGCCTGCAGCAGGTGTTCCGGGAATTAGGGGAAAAGCCAGTCACTAACAGCCCACGTTTGAGGCGAAAGGAATTAGGCTGCATTTTTGAAAGAAGGAATGTCAAAGAATAATGGGCACGTTTAAAAACCTCACATCTGGCACCTCTGTGTGATGAAATGTGACCTAATTGTTATTAGCCGTGGTGGCGGCTGGGTAGAGCACACGAGCCGGCCTCACCCCAAACCCTTGCTCTTAAGCATTATCTCAGGGTGCACGCTCAGCCATGCGGGTGAGATCGCACCCCTTCTCTCCCCAAGGGCACAGCAGGAGCCTCTGATATTCCTACACTCCCGTGCTCAGACCTCAAGGGAGCCAATCTGCTTCCCCAGGGCCGGCGGGGGCCACCCCAGCTGTCTGCTTGCTGAGTGCCCCGCTCCGAGTCTGAGAGGTGGCCTTGCCTTCCCAGCTGCCCGGTGACAGTGAAGAATGACAGGCTCTCCGTTCAAGGGTGCACGGCGGCGCTTATCACAGGAGAGTGATGTCTGCAGCACTGAGCCGCAGATCGTGCTCGCCCGGTCAGCGCTCCATGGTGCGCAGGGCGGCAGCAAGACACACACACGTGGCGCTTGACAAACTCCCCATGTGTGCCCAGCCGCCAGGCGGGAGCAGAATGAAATCAGAAGGGAGGGAGAGGGGCCCGGCGTCTTGACCAGGGGCTGAGTGGACACACCAGGCTCTAGGAGAGGGATCTAAGGGGAGAAAATGGGTGGCCTTCGTCATAAAGGGGATTGATGGGCCAGGCACCTGCTGAGGTCAGTGGAATGGCCTTGGCCGGCCCTGCTTCTTGGAGAGAGGGTGTCCTGGGAGACTTCCATTAGCCGAGGTTCAATTAGCCCTTAAGCTGTGCTGGGGCAGGAGGAAGCCAGTGAGGGTTTTCCAATTGTGAGCACCAGAAGGGAAGACTTCGGAACCCGAAAAGGCCTGAAACTGACCCTTGTCCATGGGAGAGACAAGGAGCTAGCGAAGGATATGCCTTGGCTCTGGACTCAGAGCTGAGGTTAAATGACCTCCTCGGGCAAGTCCCTTTGCCTGGCCAAGACTGCTTCCCCCTCTGTCGCACGGACGTGGCAACACCATTTATGGAGTGCCAGCTATGTGGCAAGCCCCTTGTTACCTGTCTTATGGTCTTAACCCACTTAACCAGAGCTGTAATTCTAGGCGAGGGCTTCGACTCTTCCAATCAGCATTTCACAGCCCCAGAGAATCCAGTAACTTTTCCAGGGCCAGGGGAAACTTTTTCCCGGGTCCCACTGAGCGTCGCATGCCAGGAGTCAAGCCAGCTCGCATCCGAGCCGTTGGCCATCCCGATTTTCTGCCTCTTGTCACACTGGACATGGCCACCACTCAGGGCTCCTAGGGACTGGACAAGGTACACTAAGGACAAACGGTGGGCTCTCTGTGCTGGTCCAGGAACAAGAACACTCCACACAGTAGCTCATTTAATCCTCACAATTATCCCATGAGGCAGGTGTTCTCGTGATCTCCGTTTACAGGTGAGGCGAGTGGGAAACAGGGAAGTTGAGTTACCTGCCTCAATCACCAAGCTTCTGAGCACAGACAGTCTGGCTCCGGTCCTGTCCTCCCCACAAAGCACGGGCATGAAGGGGCCCCGGCCGGTGCCTTGTCTTGGCACACACAGGGCTCAGGGAGGCCATCTCTTCCCCAGGGCAGCCCTTCTCCCTAAAAGGAAGCCGAGTACAGTGAACAACGAGGGAGGCTCCCCACCATGCCCTCGGTGAGGGAGTCTTCGGGAAGGTTCAGGAATGCACCCTGCGGCCCCAGGTCTCTGGGGCTCCCGGCTCGCATGTGGAGTTAGACTCAGAAATGCCTCTGGTTCAGGGAAGATGGAAGGAGAGCTGGGAACGAGGCCCCCATCATTTGGGGGCTTCTCAGCACATAGGAGGTGGGCAGGTGGCGGCGTGTCAGAAAGAGCGCACTGCTTACAGGCAACGGGGCCCGAATGAGAGCTAGGAGGTGAGTGGCTATCAAATAGGCGAGGCTGAGGTGGCAGACGGACGGCAAGGGCTGTCAGGACCTGCCATTCCAAAAAGTCCTGCAAGGCTTGGCCAGGATGGGGGGTTACGGGGAGCAGCCAGCAGGTGGACAGCTTTGGAGAGTGATGGGAAGGAATGGGCAGCCTGACGCCACACCCCAGCCAGAGGCTCCGGCAGCCCTGCTGCTGCCCAGGCAGGAACGAGGCGCCTTCCTCCCGAGGGGTCCCACCCTCCTCCCAGTAGCTTTGCTCCCATCCTCCAGCCGCCTGGGACCCCACCCCTTCAATCATTACCCCAGATCATTAAACTGGAAGTCCGTAATGCTGACACTCCCTCGTAGAGCATTTATCTGGAAAGTCATAAAATCACACCACAGACTGTAATTAACGATTAGAGATGCTTATCCCTTAGCCAGCTCCGGCCTGTGGGAGGCTGCCATGGGCACAGAGGCCAGCTTCCCTCCCCGGAGCGGAGGCGGGTGGCTGCCACTGCCGGGTTCCTGCCATCCGAGTTGCACCAACACAGAAAGGAAAAGTCAAGCCCCTCACTGGGGTCCCTGGAGGCTCAGCAAGCCACCTTCCCCATTCCTGTCCCCCACCACCCGACCATTCCTCCCTCCCTTGGTATGAGCTGTGCCCTTTACCAAGAGCACCGTCCTGTCCACCCCTCAGGGATCTGCCACCTCCGGAGAGCCCTTCTCGACGATTCTGGGTACAGAGAGGCTCTCCCTCAGACCCTCAGGACTCCCACCTCCTCTGACCTTCACCGGGATGCGCGGACCTCTCAGCGTGTGTCTTGTGGCGGCATCTTGATCACACAGGCAGACTGGATGCTCGCAGAGGATACAAACTCGCTTGTCTCCAGTCCTCTGTCCCTCCCCTATCCCACACCTAGCACAGGACTGTGCACCCAGTGGGTCCTCAGAAATGAGCCACGACACCAGAGTGTTAGAGCGGCAAGAGGACACCCCCTCAATCGAGGCAGAGCACTGCACGCACGGACGTTTATGCGCAGCTCCGAGGAGTAGGCTTGTCTCCTTCTCAAAGGGGCTTATGACCCAGACAAGGCCAAGGACCAGTGCGGGCCAACTTGGAGAACAGAGTCCTGGACCAGAAGTTAGGAACGTTCTCAGGGTCTGGCAGTACCTTGGGTGGCAGAGCCAGGACCCGGACCCAAGTCTTTAGGCACCTAGGTCCGGTTCCCCAGAAGGTGTGATGGCCTACCTGAAGTCACCTGGAGAAGGCTGGGCAGGATCCTGGGCCCCAGGGTGTGGGCTGGCTCTACCACAACTCTCTGTGTGACCTCAGGCTTGTCCCTGACCTCCTGGGCATCAGGGTGAAGATGACAAGCAGGGTATAAGTCCACCGGTGTGCAGGCAAGCTCTGAGTAAATAGCCAGGCCAACGCATTCGTCTAACCGAAACCAAGAAGGGGTCTGGGGTGGGAGAGGGCTCTGGGGGCCAAGTGGGCCTCTCATTCCTCCTCAGACACAGGTGTTGACCCTTCTCTTCCTATCTGCCTGACCTGGGTGCCTGTAGGCTGTGGCTCCCATGGCACTCTCAGGGAGGAGGTAAGGGCCAGGCCGGCTATGCAGACCCCTGCCCCCCACCCCCCAGTGATGGCATTCATCCGCCCAGTGCTTCCGGCCACTGAGCCAACTCTGAGCAGCAGGCACTTGTGTTCCATCTAATCCAAGCAGCCAACCTCTGCCCACCCATTCCTGCCGAGAGCCTCCCCTCTGACCTGTGAGGCACCAAGGCCAAGGTGTTAGGTCATCCAGTCCAGCCTTGCCCAGTGGCTCACCCCAAGATGCTCGGTAGGGATGAAAAAGGCCCAGGACTCAGAACAGCTATGCAGGCAGCAAAGCTGGTCTCGGAAATGCAGAGCCCACCGCACACTAAGGGCTCGGACAGGGTTTCGGGAGAGAACAAAACAAGGTTCTTAAGCTCCGTCTGTATGGGCCCATGTGTTTGCACGTATGTTTCGTGAGCGCGGAGACAGATGTGTGAGGACACAGCCCAGGCCGGGAGCATGGTGTCTTCTGTGAAGCGAGAATTACAGAGGGTGCTGGCCACTGGCATTTGCTTTATAAGACTCTACGCTCCTCACCGGTCACAGGGAGGATGCATTTCTTTTGAAGCTAAATCAATTATTTAAAGAAGCGTTAGGAAAAGAAAACTGTTTAACTTTGTTTAACCCAGTATTTCCCAAATTTATTTGATGATGAATTGTGTAATGCCTGGAAACATCCACTGGAACTGGGGATGTGCACAGAATACACTTTGGAGAAGGATAAACTTGTCTAGTTTTTAATAAAGCAAGCCAGCCTCTCTTCTGACTCTGAGAACCAGAAAGAGGCAGGGGCTTGCAAAATCCAGATACCCCGCCCATATCGGGGCTGGACTGGAGCCCACAGACCTCTCAAACCCAGTCCAGACCCTGCTGCTGTGCCCTGTTCCCTCCCAGAGTTGGGGTGAGCTGCGGGCAGGGCATGGAAGGGGGACAGCGGTGACATGACAAACATCTGGCAGAGGGAGAGTGACAGGGCCACAGAGGAACACCTGTGTTGGAGTTGGCAGGGGCAAAGCCCTTCTGGAAAGGACAACTGAAAATCAGGTGGTGCTGGACAGTCCCTGACATCTGCAGTCAAGGACTGTTCCGGCCCCTCCCAGCTCAATGACCCAGCCAGTTGTTTAATCCCTCTGGGCAGAAGACAGATGCCTAATGCAACGATCTCTAAGGTCACTCGAGACTGAAATTCCAGGACTCTGGGCTTCACCGTGATCCCTGTAGGTACAATCCTGTGGATTACCATCTCCACCTTACAGGTGATGGAACTGAGACTCAGCAAGGGTCACTGACTTCTTCAAGGTCAACAGAGAAAAGATGGGAGTGCTCTCTGCTTCATGGCCTGAGTGACTGTGGCTTGTGTCTGAGCCAGCCCCGGAGCCAGACCGCCTGGGGTTCAAATACGGGCTCAACCTCTTGCTAGCTATACAATTTGGACCTCCACTCGGAGCCTCAGTTTACCCCCGTAAGGTTGGAAACGCCAGCTCCCTGGGTGCATGGCAGAGTCCAATAGCATCCAGATTCAGCCCAGGGCCCGGCACACTCAGCGCTTCGGAAAATGTGAACTATTACTGGTACTATAGTTCTATGAACCACCCCATGGTTAAGAGAGAAAGGAGAGGTAAGATTGACCTCCGGGTGCACTGATGTGGGGTCTGGAAGCCTGTGGTCCATGTTGGTCCCAGATCTGTCTACCATGTACTGAGCCAACTCCTCGGGCAGCGGCCAGTTTGCTGCCCATTGGAGGCTCCATTTGGAACCTCAGTTTCCCCATTTATAACAGAGGGGCTGGACTGGATGACCCCTGGGAGCTCCCAGATCTATCATTGGGATGGAATAAGGTCTCCAGAAGACGCTCTTTTCCCACCATGGGCTGGAGAAGTTGGCTCTCCAGCAGCCTGCAATCCTCTTCTGGGATGTGAGTGTGGGGGCATACAGTAGGGAGGGAGGGACAGGCCCAAGACAGGAGTAAAGAGAACATGAATGGGGCACTTCCTGTATGCCAGGCACGGTTCTAGGAGCCGTCCACAGATTAACTCATTCCAGTCCTCGGAACAAGCCAATGAGTTCTGAACCAGTTAACCCGTTTTACAGACAAGAAAACTGGCATCCAAAAAGATTAAGTAATATGCCCATGGTCACAAGGTTGGTGAAGCAGGAATTAAACCCAGACGTCCTGGATCCTCACACTCTGAAGGGAGCGGAGCGGGAATCCCACTGGGGACCGATGTCTGCCTCCATCCGGGACCTGTTCAGTTATAGGGTCATGGTGCTCAGGGCAGGGCAAGCAGAGGGTTCCGCCTTCCCCACATCACCACGAAGGAGGCACCTGCTGCCTGAAAGAACCACTGGGTCTGAACAGCTTTCGTGGCCTCTGGGCCGGGGAGCTGCCCCAGTCACCCCAGCCCCGCCGCCCGGAGTGCCACTCACTCTGAAGCTGTTTGCTCGCAGACGCTGCATGCGAGATGTTTGTCAGCTCTCGACACTAATATTATTTAAGGCCCAAAGTCTAATGTAAGGCTTCCTTTTAGCAAGATTGTCTCATTTAATAAAGCTCCCTGTCTCTGTTCCCCCAAGGTAATCACGTTGATGGTAACGCATTCCCCGTGCTGTGATTTGATCTGGGAATAGAATTATCACACAGCCTTGCTTTGTTGTCAGATTTGTATTTTTATTTTTTTTTCCCCTGGAATAAATAAGCAGAGAGCCAGCCAGGTGAGAGGCAGTGCTCCGCTCACCTGGGGCCTTCAGTCGCTGGCCTCCTTATGGGTTCGCTCCTCATCTCCTGGAGTCACTCATTGGCTCCTCCATTGATCTGATCAACGAACATTTCCCCAGTGTCAGTTCCCTAGGCTGTGCCCAGGCTCTGGCTGGGAGCGGGGGGCAGGGAGACAGAAAAACCCTGCCCTCGACGAACGGATGGTTAGTGCAGTGGCCCGCACACCTCAGCTTCCTAGGGGGGCTCCCCACCCCCCACCCCAAGGTGGCACCAAGATGGCAGTCAGGCAAAATGGGGGTGCTCACTGACGTGGAGGCGATGCTGAGAAAGAAGGCCTGGGTCTCTGTCCCTGCGTTGTGGGTGTGGCCTTGGCAGGTCCCCTGATCCTTCTGAGCCTCTGTGTGCATGGGTAGGAAGATCAGAATGAGCGCAGGAGTTTGGACTCAGACAGGCCCCGGTTCCAATCCCAGCTCAGCCTCTTCCTGATTGTGGCTCGGTGCCCTCCTCTGAGACACAGCCTGCTTCACCGGGATGCTGTGGGCTGGGCCGGGCTGCCTGGCCCCGGGACAGAGGGCCTCCTGAAATTCCATGCACCCCAAGAAGGGGGAAAATGGAATGTGATGATGTTGGCCAAATGCCTCTCTTGCGGCAAACACTCGGCACGCCATTGCTGTCACCGTTGCTGTCATCATCACCGTCGAGAAGTGAGACGTGAAAGCTGTTTTAAAACTAGGGGCCTAGACTGGTGGGTGTGACCGAGGACAAGGCCCTTCAGCCCTCCCGCCTAGGTGTCCAGCTGTGAAGCAGTAGTATTCCCAAAGCCAATGACCCAGTGTGCATGAGCAGGCCGGGGGACCGTCCCTCACCCCTCTGTGCCGTCTATCCCTGAGCTAGGTGACCAAGGGAAGGCCGAGCCCTGGTGGGCCCCAGGGAGCCCCCCAGCCTGGGGATGCCACAAACAAGGTCACACCAGGCTAGGAGCTGAACCAGTCGGCAAAAAGGGGGTACAGGGTCACGGGATCTGGGGTTTGGCCAGCCTTGCTGCAAGGATGAGCTCCCAGACATCACAGGATATGGAACCAGGAGTTCCGGGTTCAACTCCTGCCTCCTCTACGCACTCTCTGTGGGAGGCTTTCTGAGACTCAGGTCCCTTTTATGACGTACGATGGATGATGTGTGATGCTGTGTGTGCGCAGTGCGTTCACGGGCAGGACGTGGTCGCTCAAGACAGGGATTGAAGAAAGTTTAATAAAGGGACTTCTAGAAGGCATGGGCAGGGTCAAAGGAAATCAGACGGGCCAGGGTTCGCAGCAGTGGGAGCTGCTACAGCCCCTCGGGCTAAACACGGAAGGGGAAAAAAACCCCGTGGGATGAGAGCGGCTGTGGAGGAGAAGACAGGCCATCCGGAGCTGCAGGGTGTGGTGGGCGAGCACAGGCCATGGGCCCGCAGGGAGGAAGCTACAGAATGTGGGCTGACTGAACCAGTGAGAGAGAAAGGGAATGAATGAATGAATCTCATCTCCCGCCGAGTCATCCTTTCCGATGGCCCCTTCCGCAGGACGGCTTCCCTATCTCCCACCCCACACACTTCTCCCTGTGCGACTTCAACCCTCCCTGCATCTGGGCGCAGCTGTGATGACAGGAGAAGTGACACTGTGTGGCATCTGTTAGGTCATAAGGAGGTGCCATTTCCACCTTGCTGTCTCCGGGGCGCTCACGCCTGGAAGCCAGCCACTGTGGTGTGAGGAAGTGCGAGCAGCCACGCGGGGAGGCCACGTCCAGGTGGCGGATGGCAAGGGAGGCCCTTGTGGGACTGGCCTTCTCAGGCTGCCGTCCACATAACCGGGCGCACGCACACCCCTTGCCCTCCCCTCCCCCGGAACCCCCTCCCCACCACACATCTACGGCCCCTTCACAGTAACCCACTGCTTTGCGCTGCGTGTTTGCCCCCACCCGAAATTCGTATGTTGAAGCCCTTATCCCCAGTGTGATGGTATTGGGAGGTTGGGCCTTTGAAAAGTAATTAGGTCATGAGGGTGGAGCCCCCATGACGGGATCAGCTCTCTAATAAGAGACACAGAGACATGATCTCTCTCACCTCCAAGTGAACACACAGCAAAAAGGCAACGGTCTGCCAGCCAGACTCCAGGTCAGCAGCAACCTGATCTTGGGCTCGCAGCCTCCAGAACTGTGAGACACAAATGTTTATTGTTTAAGCCCCCAGGTCTGTGGTGTTTGCTACAGCCACTGCTGGGCCAACTAAGACGCCGGCCACCTCTCTCATCCTCCCCTCTTCCCTGGACCCCGTCCAAAAATACACAGGGATGTAATTTTCCTGGAAATGCCCACAGGAGACCTTGAGGGCAGCATCTGAGTAAGAGAGCTGTTGTGGACAAGATTTTGTCTCCCCAGAAATCTAGAAGGGTCCGCCCTAAATCCCACATACGCCTTCTGTTGGCAGCCCTGGGCCGGGCTCACTGCCGGGTGCAGGAAAGTCATCAGCAAAGCCTCCCCGGCTTCCCTGGGTACCCACAGCATCTTATGCCTGCTCCCCCCACCCCGCCCCAGCCTCACGTCTTCCCAAACCACGACTGCCACGGGAGCAGAGTCCACGTCTTCCCATGACTCCTGACTCAACAACAACCACACTTAGCATTTCAGTCACTGTTAATACAAACGATGCGTTTCCTCCCCGGACCCTCATGACAACACATGAGGAGTGTGCCTGCCTTGTTCCCCTTTCACTTGCGGAACCAGCTCGGAGAACAGAGGTGCCTTGCCCAAGGTCACCGAGACAGCGAGGACCAGAGCCGGGACTCAGAGCCAGGTCTGGTGGACTCCAAGGCCGGTGCTCTCTGCCTCTCCACCCCCCATCCCCCCGGAATGATTGATCGCCTTCCAGCTCCCACACTGAACACGGGGCTGAGAACAGAGCAGGCACTCGATAAATATTTGTGGAACTGAACAAAACCTTAGCAAATTCTTGTTGCGTGAATAAACTTCTGATGCAGAATAGAAACCCAACCACCTCAGTGATTTCCAATTCAAACACCACCAAAGGCAGCGCGCATTGTGATGCACTGATGTCTTTTGTTTTTTGGAGGGGTTTTGTTTCCCTCCGCGATGAGGGTTGGCGAGGAGGTACACTAAGTGCCCTGGGGAATCGCTTCAGCACGGCATTTCAGATGTGAGGTGGAGAAGTGTTCTAGAACAAATAGGTTCTGGTTGTCACAGCACCACTGAGAGGGAGGGGGGCAAGGACTCAGGGTCCCACTGAACAGGTGACAAGCCTCAGGCCCCCAGAACCAAGGGACCTGCTTGAGGTCACTCAGAGAGGGAGGGCCCACACCAGCCATCCCGATGCCAAGGCCGGGGTGAGCTATAATTCCTCAGCTCCCTCCACTTCCAAAGTGACTGGCTCAGAACTCCACGGCCTCATAGGAAGGATAGAGGGTGTGGTGCTAGGAAAACGTGGGGCAGCCTCCCTTGATCAAAGGGCCAGGCTCTGGATTCTGGCAGAGACCAAACAGACACACAGGCCTTGTCATCCCTGGTCACCTCCTCCCTCCTCCCCTTCTCTGTTTCCGCAGGCAGCAGGCAGATCATCAGAGCATGTGGACTGAATCTCCCAGAGCCATGCAGCTTTGCAGAGGGAAGGGAGGGAAGTTGGCAGCCCATACGCCCTCTTGGCAGTTGATGACTCTGGCCGGGCCTGGGGTTCTCTGAGGCCCACAGGCCCCCTATCTCGGGGATGGAAGGGAGTGTGATAGAGTGGACCCTGCCCCAGGAAGCCCTCTGATCCTTCAGTTCCTGCGTGAACTTGGATAAATCACACCTCCCTGAACCTCAATTCCCCATTCATCAAACTGGGTTCTTACTCCCTTTCAGCACGACCTCTAAGAGTACAGAGCCATCTCCAGAGATAAAATGGCAATACTTAATGTTATACTTGCTTTATGACTAGCTCCCCAGCCCCTGTTCCTGACTCAAGCTGTCCAAGGCATGTTCTCAGGGCCTGGAGGTCAGTTGCCCTGGCCTGGGCCAGCAAAAGGCCAGCCTGGATGACCAAGTGTGGTTGCCCATGGCAACTGGAATCAGATTGCATCCAAGGGACAAGGTCAAGCCTTAGCTAAGAAGGGAAACAAGCCAGTTTCTCAGAAGCAGCATTAAGCATCAACACAGAAGGGAGATAAGGCAGGGGGTCAGGAACCACAGATAGGAGGCTGGTCAGGAAGCTGGCAGCGGGGCAGTGCACCCGACAGATCAGGAAGAAGACTGTGAATGAGATCCAGGGAATGGCCACTCAGTACAAGGCCTGGCAGGCCACAGCCCACAGAACACGGACCAGGATGCCAGGGGTCTGGGTGGCCAGAGGCTAGAGGGAGACAGGCTTATGTGGCCACAAGAAGACCCAGCACCCCATTTTCAGCCAGAAGTTGAATCCTGGGTCAGCGTGGGAATATTGTGCCCAGAAGTTCTGTGTGCATGCATTTAATTATATATCACCTTGCTCTTAGGGAAAGGATTCAAAGCATACACAAATCCATAAGGAATTTATAACTTGAAATATTATAGTAAAACGTAAACTGGAAATTGATAAGAAAGAAGCAAAACAGAGGAAAGGGCATTAATAAGTCAGAAATCTAGCCAGTTCAGAAATGAGGACGACAAAGTCCTAAATGCTATTTTGAAGGATTAAAATTTTAGATCTGAGCTTCCTGGTAGCAAGTGCGAAAGGAGAAACCTAGTCAGTTACACATTGTCCATGAAATTAAAAAGAAATATATAAAGCCTGATATCTAGAAAAACCATAACTGCCTCTGGTTGTAGAGCAGGAATTTTTCCTGGCAGACTTCATTATAAAATTCTCAGAATTGACACAAAGACAAATCTCATGGAGAGGTGTTCTGGGGAGTGAAATTACATGAACAGACAATGCAATAAGAGCAGTCCTATGGAGACCAAAATAATGTGCAATGGAAATCATCCTCTCCTGGCCTGGCTTAAGGCACAGACAGATGGGGCTGGGTTATTTTAAGCAAGTTGAATTATTGCCGTGACTGCTAATCGCATTGCTGTTCTTTATTTATTCATCTAAAATTTATTTGTGCAACCCACGTTTAGCAAGGACCTAATTAGTACCAGCATTGTATGGGGCATCAAAGAAGCAGTGGTGAGTAGAACAGACATGAACCTTGGCTTCCTGGGGCTTAAGGTCTTAGAGGGGAAGCTGTCGTGAAACAGGCAGTAACAGACCGCCATGTAACAAGGGCCTGACAGGGAACCTGAGCACAACTGGAAGACCAAAGACAGGCCTGATGCTGCAAATCAGGGAAGACTGCCTGGAGGAAGTGAGGCCTGAGGGAGGCCTATAGGACAAGCCAGGTTGGCCAGGGGAAGACTGGCAGGAGAAGCAGCAGGGGCTGGACCACCCGACGTCAGCATGCTCTAAAGCCTCACGCCCCAGAGCTGCCACTGGGAAGGGTCCCTGCCCTGGGAAGGGGCCTCAGAATCCAGCCCTGGGTGGGTTGGGTTTATCATCCAGCCACACTGTCAGACCCACTTCAGGCAAAACCGCGAGTATGCCAAGTTGGGAGCAGATGCCCCAGCGCCCTCTCTGGGTCTTTTCAACTCCTAGGTAGTACTGCTCCCCTCCTTCTCATGGCTCGGCCCTGCTGCCCCAGACTCAGAGATGTGCTCCCTCCTTGAGTTGTTCACAGTCAGGGCAGACTCGGCCGGGGGCGGGGGGCGGCAGCAAGCAGTCCTGCAGCCAAGCCACCTCCAGCTATGAAAACCAAGTGGGTCATTTTAGAGCTGAAAGGGCCCTTTGACACCAGCCAGCCCAACTGCCTCACCTTACAAACGGGGAAACTGAGACCCAGTAGGGGGAAGGGACTTATCCAAAAAGCCACACAGGCTGTGACACCAGAATTCCAGGGGCAAGGAAGAGCAGAAGTAGGGAGGAGACTAGATAAGTTGTCCAGAAGCACTAGGGAGGGAGCACAGAGGAAAATTCCAGAAGAGGTCCAACCAGAGTAGGAGAAAGAGTCCACCGCTCAGGCCATGCCGTCTGGAGCTGTGGTTTTCTCAGCGGTTCAGTAAGGTGGACGTGCCCCATGGGGTTATGGGGGGATGAGAGCACCTTGTAAACTGTAAAGTCCTGTGCATATGAACATGGCACAAGGGGCCAGGAAGAGGGTGAGTCCGCAGATAGAAATAATGGACTCTGAATACCGCTCTGGCGGAAACCCTCTGGCACAGGCATTTACCATCCCTGTCTCCCAGACTAAAGAAACTGAGTTCAGTCACCTGCCCAAGATCTCCGAGCTAGGAAGTGGTGGGGCGGGGATCATGCCCAAGAGGCCCTGAGGCAGACCCAGATCGGAGTGGGCAGAGGGGGCACAGCAGATACCGTTCCCAGGAGACGCAGGGCCCCCCAGGCTCGCACCCTTCCCTTGGAGCCACTCTTGGCCCGGAGCGCGTGAGCCCGGCCGGCTGCCCGGGGGCCGTGGGGGAAAGGTGCTGGGCATGGGGCCCCTGAGAGGACCGCGTGGCATGGCCTGGCTGGCTAGCGACCACAGCATGACAAATCACCCGCCAGCTCAGTGGCACGGAGCCGTCTTACTCTGTGCACGGTTTCTGCGGGTCCGGGGTTCGGACAGAGCGTAACCGGGATGATTTGTCCTGCTCCACACGTCCGGGGCCTCTGCTGAGAAACCTCCGAGAGCTGGGAGGTTAGACGGTGGGGCCCAGCGGGGGCCGGGCCCGGACGTGGCCTCTCCGTGTGGTGCTGACTTCCTCACCACATGGCAGCCTCAGGCCAGTGGTTCTCCTCACCTCCACATGGAGGCTCGGGCCTCCAAGAGCGAATGTTCCTGCCAACAAAATGGAAGGTGCATGGTCTTTCCTGACTCAGCCTCCCCTCTGACATTCTCTGTGGGGTGAAGGGGTCACAAACCTGCCCAGATTAGAGGAATGGGGACACTCCATTTCTCAATAGGAAGAGTGTTGAAGAATTTGTGGCCGTGTCTTTGAGACCACTACAACTGTCACGGTCGCCCAGCAGACTTGAGGGGAGCATGGCCGGGACCCAGCCCTCTGTGACGGCTTTGCAGAGACTGAAGGACTCAGCCAGGGCCACACGGGCCTCCACCTGTGCTGCCGGCCTCCTGCACCCCACCTTTGGCTCAGACTGTCCCCTAGAATGATCGAGTGGTTGGACCAGGCACTCGCGCAAGCAGGACTCCAAATCTCATCTCTGCTGTGGCAGGACGACCTTGAGTGAGTCGTACAACATCTCAGGGCCTCTGGGCTCCTCTCCTGCACAACGGTGGATGCTGCCTCCCTTCCAGGGTTCTGAAGAAGAGTGGAAGAAAGAACATATGGGAAACGCAGACACCCAGTAGGCTCCTAGTGAATGCTGGCTTCCTTCCAGGGAGAATGGGGTGGGGCAGGGGTGCCACATGCGAGGAGAGGATCTAAGGGCCTGACTCACTGGGTTCTCTCCCAGGGACTTAACCAAAGCAGCAAGTCTGCTCCTGAAACTGCAGCGGGCACCCCCTGGGCCTGTGGCTCCTGGCTCTAATTACAGCTTTCTGGACGTGTTTCCTGTGTGGGAGCTGGCAGGTACCTCAGACGAGCCACAGGTAACGAGCAGCCGGCTGCAGGGCCTCCATCCGGGAGGGCACTGACCCTGGAGCAGGCCTGAGCAGGCCCGCCTAGGAAGGCAGAAGGCCCTCAAAGTCACCTGGTCTCACACACACACACACAGGGCCACCACCACAGCCACAGGACCTCCGGGTCCTCCAGTGACAGGACCCTCATTACTTCACGGACAGCGTGCTGACCTCCAGACAGGACGGGAGGTTAGAAGCAAGTCCCGCATCACGATGAAGCCTGCCCTTCAACTCCCAGCTATGGAGCCTCAGGTCCACCAAGAACAACGCAACACAGAATGGAAGAAAGGGGGAACAGTCTCTGGGGGCGGGAGGAACCCGGTTCAAATCCTGACTCTACCATTTTCAATTCTACAAGCTTGCTCAAGTCCCTCTACCTCCTTGAGCCTCAGTTTCTCATCCCTGAAATGAGAATACTCTACCCAGTGAGGGGAGGCTGGGGGCGGTGGGTAGGGTGAAACGCCACAGCACATGTGAGAACACCCGGCACACCACAGATGCCAACACGGTGTTGTCTTCTCCCCCTTCCCTCTTGGACACGTGGCGTTAGGGTGGCCTCTCTAGGCTTAGAGGCCAGAGACACGCTCAGACTAAAGCAAGTGACTTCTGAGAACCAAGGTGGCAGAAGGCCATCGCCTCAGCCACACGGCAGAGCCTCATGGCGTGCTAGAGAGGACCGGGGTGGGGGGCGAGCTTTCCCGTTTCAGCTAGTGCAACTGAATGTCTACTGAGTGAAGAATGGGAGGATGGATGGATGGATGGATGGACAACCGAACAGTTTAAACAAGTTTCTAAACAAAAGCACTAATTTGCAGAGCTATTTGCCCCACGAATCTCAATGCACCTCCCTGCTGATTGTAGCATTAGTCACTGTAGCAAAGACATGGAAACAACCTGAGTGTCCGTCCGTGGACAGATGGATAAAGAAGAGGTGGTATATAGACACAATGGAATATTACTCAGCTATAAAAAAAAAATGGATCTTTCCATTTGCAACAATGTGGACGGACCCAGAGCATAGTAGGCTAAGTGAAATAAGTCAGACAAAGACAAATGGCATATGAGCTCACATATATATGGAATCTAAGAAGCAAAACAAATAAACAAAATCCAAGCTCATAGACACAGAGAACAGACTGGTGGTTGCCAATGTGGTAGGGGCTTGGGGGGGCAAATCGGTGAAGGGGATCAAAAGGTACAAACTTCCTATGAGAAGCAAACTGAAGACTTCAGAGGGGAGGGGGTGGGGGAATGGGATAGACTGGTGATGGGTAGTAAGGAGGGCACGTATTGCATGGTGCACTGGGTGTTATATGCAACTAATGAAGCATCGAACTTTGCATCGGAATCCGGGGATGTACTGTATGGTGACTAACATACTATAATAATAAAATTAAAAAAAAGAATAACAAAAGGTACAAACTTCCAACTGTAAAGAAAAGAAGTCCTGGAGATGTTGTGTACAGCAGGATGACTGTAGGTAAATAATACTGTATTGATATTTGAAAGTTGCTTAGAGAGTAGATCTTAAAAGTTGTTATCCCAAGGAAAAAAAGACAAAAAAAAATCTGTGATTTGTGTATGGTGACAGATGGTACCTAGACTTACCGTGGTGATCGTTTTGTAATATATACAAATATTGAATCATTAAGTTGTACACCTGAAACTAATGTAATCCTGTATGTCAACGATAATCTCAATAAAAAAATACATAAATAAATAATAAACAGGTTTCTAGGTCTAGCCAGGAAACACCCATCCCCTTTCAATGCCAGCCCTTCTGGATGTCATATTTTTGTTGAGAAATTGTGGAGGCAGTGATTTCTAAAATTTATAAGCATCGGGAGAGGCCTTGTAAAATGCAGATTCCTGGGGGCCACCAGCAGAGATTCTGTCTGGGGTGGAGCCTGGAGTCTGCATTTCTAACCAGCCCCAGCCTGCTATTGCTGCTGGTTCACAGGCCACACTTTGAGAAGCTCTGGAATAAAGCAGAACGGCTGACTTAAAAAGACCTATCAGAAAACAGGCCCATGGCCAAGATGGGGTCACCTGGCCTGGGGGGCTTTGGCAGCAAGGGGAAGGAAGAGGCCCCTCCCAGCCCTGGGATGCCAAGGGAGACATGACCAAGTCCACCTCCCACCTCTTTAAATCTCCCACCCCCCGCTCCCTCCCATACTTGGAGCAGCCAGTCTGGGCTCTCTTACGAGGCATGGTGGCTTCATTAGGTCCAGGAGTTCACACCTCCCTGTAGAGGTTCAGCCTGCACAGAAATCCCAATAAATAGATGAGGTGCGCAGGGGTCACGTAGGCCAGCCACCCAGGACAGACCTTCCAGCAGGAGGGGGAAGCCCTGGAAAGAAGGCACCCTAGCCTCCCGGCTTCCCAGACACACACACACACACACACACACACACGCATGCACACACGTGCGTGTATATACATGCAGGGGTGGGGGAAGGCCCAGCCCCTCCCCCAGACACCCTCCTCACTGAGGGTCCTGTGGCTGACAGCCGCAGAGCCAGAGCTCAGGACACAGAGACTTGGCACTGACTTGCTGCATGGCCTTAGTCCCTTTCCGGCTCCGGGTCTGAGCTTCCCTGCCCGAGGTGGTTGGACTTGGCCTTGTCTAGGGAGAGAACTGGTATTACCTGAGCCACCAATGTCTTCGCTTATTCACTCTTTACTTCAACAGATATTGACTGAGCCATGCCTGCAAACCCGGATCTGAGCAATGGCACTGAACAAAAGAGAAAGGAAGCCCGTGTCTCGTGGAGCTGGCCCAGTTCTCGACACCAGATGTTTCATCGCTCCTTGTGGCTTCGCTCCAGACGGCATGGGAGCTGGCTGTCCTTATCCCCCGCGTATAGACGAGGAAACTAAGGCACAGAGTAGGCGGCATTGCTGGGGTGCAGACAGTCAGGGGGTCCATAAACCATCACACAGCCCTGAGACCTCTGCCCCTCACCCTCTAACTCTCCGCTTGGATGGGGGTCCTTCCCGCCCCAGGACCCCTCACCACCACCCGCTGAGGTCCACCACCCCAGAGGGAAATGGAAAAACCAAAGGCCGTGGGAGACAACTGTTCCCACCCAGCCCCAGATCTGGGGATTCGGGGCTGGGCCGAAGCTTCTACAACTGCCCCCCGCCCCGGGAGGGCCATTCCAGTCCAGGCAGCTCCAGCCCTCATGGGGCAGTAGGTGCCCTGAATTCCCCGGTGCTCTAGGAGCCCTGGCAGGTCCTTTTCAGTGCCCCATCCCCACACCCCCGCTCACCACTCACCCCAAAGGCCCGTACATGACCCAAGAGGCAGAACACACGCACAGTGCAGGCACCAGAAAAGGAAGACGAGTTCTGCTTCTGTGCACTTACTCGCAGTTTTGCAATCCAGAAACTAGAAGCAGGCTGTTTCCACTTCCAACACACAGGAAGCTTAGCGTCGCTATGGAAAATAAACTTTATTCTGAGTTACTATGCAGGGTGGGAGCGAGCACCGTGATCTTTTGAGTGCTTGGGGCCCTAAAGGTCTCAGCCGGCCTTGGCCCCGTGCCTCGCCTTCCCACTTTGAAGATGTGCCCAGTTGTTTCCCAGGGCCTGGAACACTTTCCCTCTCCCTTCTGCCTCCCTAGATACGCTCATCTGTCATGGCTCCATTCACCTCCTACGTCCTCAGGAAGCTACCAGAAGCCCCACTGGCTTTCCTGGGTCCCATGGATCCAGCTCCATTTCCAAGAAGCACTGCACTCTTGAACGCGGTGTCCCGCCTCCGGCCGACCGCTGGGACCCTATGGCATCTGACAGGTTAAGGAGGAGCCCGGCTGACAGGAGTCCCAGCAAGGGCCATGTCGGGGACAATCTAACACACCGGTTCTTCCAGAGGCTCTGCAAGGTTAGAAGGCTTTGTTTGCCTTATATACTCTCTTTTCTTTGCAAACAAATGTACAGAGAGGTTTTCCAGAGGCATCAACAAATTAAATCCAAAAGCAGACACGAGAACCCAGCTGTCTTCTCTTAGGTGAGTCATTAAAGAGATCCGCAAAAATGTAAAGTGATTTTTTTTCGTGTTAGAAAATAGTTATTTTTCATGAAAATGTATTATGTTCACATGCAATGGTTTGTTCTCGTTCTTCGAGAATAAATATTTTATGATTTCTCAGCTTTAATTTCTAATATGGTAAATATCAATAGATACAACCACATAAACAAAAGCTCTTTCAAGTCTCCAATAATTTTTAATAGTGTAACAGGGCCCCGAGGCCAAGTTTGAGAACTGCAGTTTGCAGAGAAAGGGCCCCTTCCCCGCAGATGAACAGATGAGGGGTGGGGTGTGCCCATCAGGGGGCAGAACCAAAGGCAGATGGAGGCAGGGGCCGGCAGGGGGCCTGGTAGGGACCAAGAGAGGGCCCAGCCTGCAGACCTTGAACTGGGAAGTAGGAAGCAAATGGGACAGGGGAGAGCCAGAGAGGAGATCTGGAAGAGAATCTGAGAGCAAAGTCAGTGGTATGGCAGCCATGTCTATGGGGAGCAGGGGCTGGGGTCCAGAACGGATATGCGGAGAGGGAGAAGGGAGCTTGGGAGCTGACCTGGAACCGAAAGAAAGAAGCAGAGAGATAAGAAGGAGGCCGGGGGTGATGCCGAGCTGCAGCTCCGGGGACTTCTCAGTGCTGGGGGCGGACGGGGAGGGCTCCTGCCCCCTGTCCTCTACACCACACGCCACTGTCCTGTCCTGCCTGCAGCCCAAGGACTGCCCCCCCAGGTCCCCACGAGGTTTCCCTTTTCACTCAGCCCTCCCTTACTTAAGGTCAGCTGAGTACCTCTGTTCTTTGCCATCCTCTGAGCCCAACCAAAATAGCTGTGGGTTCTGTTCTAGCTCTGGGACCCTGGGCAGGCACAGAGCCTCCATCCCTGGCTGTCAACATGGAGACGAGTCCAGCTCACGGAGCAGGGGAGGGCTCCCAGGGACTGACGTCAGCACATATGTAGAGGGCCTGGCACGTGCCGGACGCCCAACAGGTGCAGCTAATATTAGTCCGCTTGCTCCTGCCTCGACAGTTACCGTTATTATTAGTGGCGGTATTAATATCCCAGCAGGAAACCGTCTTCAAGGTCACAGAGTTCCCGATGTGACTGAAGGACGCAGAAGAAGGCCAGGAGCTGTCAGAGGCAGAGCCGAAGTCAGAACCCACTTCAGTGTCCCGGGGAGACTGTAAGCTCCCTGGGGGCCAGAGACCCGCCAGGGCTGTGCACACTCACGGCACCACCCCTGCCCTCTCTTTACAGTTACTTTTGGGACACGTCTCATGGGCCAGGCCCTATGCCAGCTGCTGTCTGCCCACAATGGGGCTTGGCCCCAGATTGATTCAATCAATGTTTGTGGATCGATCCTTGTCGTCTCCCATCTGGCTGGCCACCGAAAATCTAAGACAGGCGTGGAGTTTGGAAAGAGCCCCATGAGCTATCCCACAATCACCAATAACAAAAACATAGCTCAGTCCCTTAGCCAGGGAGGAAACAAGACCCAGAGAGGTGTAGTGCCCGTCTCAGGGCACACAGCCACAACTGGGAGAGCTGGGGCTGGGAACACAGGCTTCTCGGTGTAGGTTCTAGACTCCAGAGCGTGGCTGGAGATGGCCACAGAGGGCCCAGGCAAATGCACGTGGGCCAGGACATGCCTGAGAGTGGGGAGCAGAGAGCAGGGTCTCGAGGGTCTTTGTGGGCAGAGGGGAGGGTGTGGGAGGGGAATCTTTGCTGGTGTGGAATCCCAGAAACTGAGCGCCTAGAACAGTCACTTGGCCCACCCTCTGTTCCGCCGAGCAACTCCACCCACAAGGATTTCATGCTCAGGTAGTGGGGTGTCTGTGCTCCCCGAAGCCTGACTGTCCCAGCCAGATGCGAGGCTCCCCGAAGGCAGGCCCAGGTTGTCTCGCTCACCGTAGCTTCCAGGGCTGGCCCGGAGCAGCGCTCAGTAGCCCTGCTGAGCGTGTGACTGCAAAGCTGACTCCAGGAGCCGGGAAACAATGGGGAAGCAGAGCCCTGCACCCGGAACAGTCTCCATTTCTGCGCCACAACAGGCTTCACCCCCCTTTCCCGATCCGCTTTGGCTCTTGCGACCCAATGGAAAGAGAGTAGCAGAAATGAGAGCCTGGAGTGGGGGCTGTCCCTACAGCTGAGGCATCAGCGAGACCCGGGCAGGGGGGTTCAGGGCCCCACCCCAAAGCTGTCGGCCTGCTGGCCGCTGAGGCCGGGCGCCCAGGTGCAGGGACCCCGGACACCCTGCCATGGGGCTGAGGCCAAAAGGCTGATCTTTGGCTCCCACTGGGTCTGCAGCTGATCCAGGCTGGCTTGGCAGAGAACGGGATCTGGGGGCAGACCTTCCTCTCTGGGCTACAGGAAGGAGCGACACTGCGGTGGCCCAGCCTGGTGTGCACACGGGAGGAAGGAGGTGGGGCCAGCACCTCCGGGGGACAGCTCCTCTTGCATGGATCCCTAATAGGCCATGCAGGGAAGAAAAGGAAGCTGTGCTCCAAGTGCCCCTTGGAGGGGGTGGGGGCAAAGAGCTGCCCTTGGTCAGCACCCAGGAGGCCTGAGTCCTGGTCCAGCACTGCCTCAGGCTCCCTGGGTGTCCTCAGCCAAGGCGGTGACCCACCGTCTCTCAAGTCCCTGAGGGGGCTCTGTCATCAGGTGACGTGTGCACCCCCCCCATTGCCACCTGCACACACAGGCACACACACACAGCCACTTGTGCCCAGCATGGGCTCCATAAAGTGCCCCTGGCCTGCTGGGGAGGGGATGGTGAGGCCGCCCAGGCAGCAGGCCCACAGCAGGGCCCCAAACAAAGGCGGTGGATTGGTGGGGGGGGTCATTGGCAGCGCGAGGAATGGGGGAGGGCAGCTCGGGCTGGGGAGGGATGTGGCTCCAAGCCTAACAGGCCACCAGCAGCCGCAGCATCTGCTTTTTCTCACCTCTAAAGGGAATCGATTTGTCTCTGACTGATTTCCCTGACGTCTAGTTTTCTTCTCCGCCCGGCTGTCAGCCCAGCCACTGTGCGGGGGAAGCAGGGGGAAGATCCCTGGCCGCCTGCCTGCCTGCCTGCCTCCCCCCACCAGCCCCCCCACCTGCCCAGAATGCCTCCCCCCACCTCACAGCACCACCACCCCCCGCGTTCTCACACCACACGCTGCACTCGCACTCACGTGCCCAACAAAGAAACCCACACCCACACCACAGCCACCCTCCCAGACACCCACATTCCCACCCAGACGCAGCACACACGGCTCCACACACATTTGCCGGCACCCCCAAAGCACTACCACAACCCACGCACGCACCGATACACAGGGTCGCACACACTCACCCACACATGCACACGTACGGCATTGCCACAGACACCAAAATGGACATCTACACGCACACAGACAGCACAGACACACGCACACACACCCACACACCCCACGTTCACACGCCACACAGCCTACATCCTTACTCACACACACTCCCACTCCCTGACACCCACCAACACTCCCACGCCCCGCACGGACACACCACAGTCCCTTCCCTGACACCCACGGGGACACACGTCCCCACACGCCCACACCACATCCACACCCACGCCACCCTCTCCTGCCTCAGCCCCACTGCCCTGCTGAACTGCCGTGGACCACGGCTCCTCGGCTCTTCTGGAGCGGGGTTCGAAGATGTCGCCCTCATGCTGCCACTGCTTGCACTCGGCAAGGACCCGGAGGGGGGAAATGCCTGGGTAGGGGGAGGCAGGTGGACGTGAGTGGTCAGAGGCGGCCGTGGGTGGGCTGAGGGCGGGACTGTGTTCTTGGGCCTGGACAGGCACGCCGCAGAGCAGGCTGGGTGAGAGCTGGACCCTGGCGGGGTGTGAGTGAGCTGGGGTGGGGGCTGTCGGGGGCGGGTGGTGGAAAACCCTCAAGGTTACCAGGATCAGCCTGAGTTTTCTTGATCACAAGCACATCAGCGGGGCTTGCAGCAACACGGGACCCTGGCTGGTCAACAACCATGCCGGCAAGGAACAGAACAAGATACAAACTGACGTTTTCCCAAAGCATCTTCACTGCCATGAGAGCATTTGATTGCATCCTACAAACACCCACTGGGGTTGGCCTAATTCCCATCTCCTGGGTGGGGAAACTGAGCTCTGGATCAGGAAAGGGACTCATCCAGGGTCCCACACGCTTCGTGAATTTAGACCTCTGACTCGAATCCGGGTCTCCTGATTGCATGCCCAAAAATTCAGACCAAACCAACCAAATCCGGAAAATAATCCACCTGCCCTCAGAAACGCCGTAAGGCCAGTCCGTGATGGCACCACTCTCCAACTCGGGGAACAGGGAGGGAGCCCTTGGCACAGGCCCTGGCAGGACACACGTGTGGAGGTGTGTGTACACACATGTGCGTGCGGAAGGTATGTGAAGGCGTGTGGAATTGTCAAGGCATGTGATTGTCAAGAGGTAAGCAGGGCGTGTGGGAGCAGGCTCTCTGGGCAGATGTTAGGGGAGGGTGTGTCTGTGTCGAGTAGGGTGCGTGTGGCTGTATGGGTGTGGGAAGCCGGGGAGGGGGGACGCGCTATGGGAAGACCCAGGCATGACTTGGGTTCACGTACACAAGAGGTGTAGGTGGGCCTTGTGAGCCTGTGGGGCTGCGTGTAAGCATGAGAAAGGCGATGGGCTGGCCCACAGATTCACACGTCGGGATGGGAGTGTGGGGATGCACACCGTCTGCAGTGTGTGTCCACGGTGCTGTCCATCTAGCCCACGGGTGGGCTCCACTCATGCCCCCTGTGTGTGTCCTGGTCCCCTGCCCCTCCCCTGGGCTTTATCTGGCCAGGAAGCTCTGTTCTCAGCATAGGCAGCAGATAATTGATTAATAGAACTGGTTCTTGGCTCTTCAAGGTCTGGCCAGAGGTAAGCAGGGGCGGGAGTATCAGCACAGAGGGGGTGCTGAGGATTCAGAAACCACAGACGCCCCCATTCCGAGCCCCAGCCCTCCTCCCTCTGCTGTGAGTGAGCCACACCTTTGCCACGGTAGTGCACGGAGGTCAAAGCCGCCCTGGAGGGCAGGGCCCGAGGCAGGGAGCCCCCCTGCCCCAGGGCCTGGCACAGAAGCCAAGCTGAGCGATGCTTGCTGAGTGAACTAACTCCCAACCGAGCACTCACTCATTCAGGCATCCTCTATCCCAACACCTGGCCTAGCGCCTCCCAGGTACCGGGTGGGCGGGGCAGTATTTCCTGGAGCCCCAGAGGCCAGTCAGACCCAGGCCCTGCCTTGGGGCCATCATAACCTGCAGGCCTCTGAGGGTATCCCGCAGGCCAGCTAGGCAGACGGGAAGAGTCCCATCAACCCCAAAGGCTTGGTCACAGAAGAAGAAGCCACAGAGCTCAGACCTACAGTTATTTTGGGCCCGGGGGTCTCTGGCAGACGTCAGGAGGGAAGGCGTACTTGAGAATGAATGAGCGTGGCGCGCCTGGGGACAGAACTGATAGGAGTGCCACCACCCACCACTTATTTCCTGTTACGTGCCAGACTCGGCGCTGCCAAGCACTTGAGAGCCCAAAGCCCTGGCAGGTAAGTACGCTTATTATCCAAGCGAACGGCCTGATCTGGAAGACCTGAGACAAATGAGGGAGGTGGACAGATGGGATTTTAGAAAGACCCAGCCCCTGCCCTAGAGGAAGCAAGAGAAAGATGCCACGATTGTCAACAGAGAACACACAGCCTCTCGCGAGGCTCTTTTCAGGCTGCCACAAAATTCTCCAAGGACCAGATCCCCAGGATCACTGGGGCTTTCAGGGATGAGGGCAGGAGGACCAGATTGGTGGTGGGGATGGGGGACCGGTGCCCTTAACTCAGGTGGAGCGGGGCAAACTGGAGGACCTTGCAGTTGGGGTAAAGGTCTAGAACCTTTACAGTCCTGCCACCACTGGGTGCTGCAGTCCTCCCTTCAAAGAGCGACCATGAGCAGCTGGCCCCCGGGCAGGGTGCTGCCTCCACTCTGTCCGGCAGCCCTTTTGGAACATCTCCACGATCATGGCCTCCCTCCACATGGCCCACTCCAGACAGGTGAGCTGAAAAACTATCAAAGGCCAGGGCCAGAGGGACCCCATTTTACCAATGGAGAAACTGAAGCCAGCGAGAGCAGACAGCAGACTGGCTTCTGGTCACACAGCTGGTCTGCATGGGGGCTGGGGTTTGAGTTCCAGTCTAATGCTGACATGTAGAGTGCGGGGCTCAAGCCAGGCCACAAAGGATGTCACTGAATTTTCCAGCCACCCTCCCTCTCTTTCTTCCACCTCTTCTCCTGCTGCCCCCTTCTCCTTCTTTCTCTTACTTCTTTCTTCTTCCTTGTACCTTCCCTTGCTTAAGGGAAGAGTGGTTCCAGATCAGAAAAATCAGAAGCCTTCCTCCCTGTGTGTGGTAGGCAGAACACTAACCCACATCTTAGTCCCTGGAAGTGAGGAGTACGGGAGGTTATCCAGAACGGAGAATGAAGCCCGCAGATGGAACTGAGGTTGTCAGTCAGCTGACCCAGAGATGGGGGACGCTGCTGGCCTCTGTAGGTGGGCCTGATGGGGTCACGAGGGAGGGCGCACATAAAGGAAGCGGGAGGCAGAAGAGAGAAGGGGGGGCAGTGGCAGCCGGAGAGGGACCCAGCAGGACATTTCTGGCCTTGAAGAGGGAGGAAAGGGGCTGTGAGTCAAGGAAAGCCGGAGGCCTCTAGAAGCTGGAAAAGCGAAAACTGGACTGTCCCCTGGAGTCTCCGGAGGGAACACAGCCCTTCTGACACCTGGACCTTAGCCCAGCGAGGCCCAGTTGGAGCTCTGACCTCCATAACTATAAGGTTATAAATGTGGGTCGTTTTGAGCCATGACTTTTGTGGTCATCTGTCACAGTAGCCATAGGAGCTAATCCACTGTTCCATGCCCTGCCCCGCCGCCAAGGCGCATTCCTGCGATGACGGGGAACTCTCTCCAAACTCAGCCAGCTCTCACCATTACTAAACCCCTCCTCATGGGATCCAAATTGTTCCCCCAGGACAGCTTTCCAATGTGCCAACTCTGCCCCCCGAGGGACCCCACAACAAGCCACTCTCTGCCTTTCTAATGTTTGAAGGCAGTGACAGTGGGATGAATCCTTTTCTGTTCTTTCCTTCTCATTACCCAGCATTCCTGGAATCCTCTTCTGCTGGCCCCACCAGAAACTCCTCTCAATGAACTCTTATTCTCTGCTCCTAGCTTTCTCAGGATTCCAGGGCTCACTCTTGCCCAGGCCAAAGTTCTCAGGAGCATAGATTCAGCCTACCTACCAAGGAGGCCCTGGGGTAGGGTCAGGTCGTGGTTTCTGCTGACTGTGTGGCCTTGGACAAACTCACACCGTCTCTGGATCGCTGATGTCCCATCTGTACAGTGGGATGAAACCCCATGAGTTCCGTGGAGGGTCTTGGGGCAGAGGGGGTCTTACCCACTTTGCTTCCTTTGCCAACACAGCTCCCAACACCTGCCTTCTCTCCATGTTGCTTGTCATTAATAGCGGAGGAGAGGGGAAGGGAGGGGAGGGGAGGAGAGGGGAAGGAGAGGAAAAGGGAGGGGAAGGAGAGGAAAAGGGAGGGGAAGGAGAGAGGAGAGGGAAGGAAAAGAAGGAGAAGGGAGACATACACCCCTACAGAAATTGTATTCAAATGTTTTATTATGTGCTCTGGCTCGGGCAGCACCTTAGTTAATGGTGTGTCAGATGATGGTCCAAATTTATAGCTGAAGGTTTACATCACAGACAGCTGGAATGAATGACAATAAATTAATTTAAAGTGCTACCAAAGTGTTCCCCAAAGTATATGTGCTTATGAGCTCTGGGCTAATAATTTATAAATGCATGCCTTTTATAATCCCAGTCTTAAGGCTTGAAAGCAGCTAGTTAAAAAGCAGTCACATGACATAAATTACTTTTATTAATATCACAAGTGCATGATTAGGGTAGTGGAAATGGTGGTCACCCGCCCATGGTTTCTGCAGCCAAGACCCCTTCCTTCCTTCCTCCTTGTCCATTCATTCTGAGGGGCTTGGACCTCACAGTCCCAGTCTCCATCCCCTCCCAAAACTCCTCTAGCCTACCAGGGCCTGAGCAATGCCCCCACTCCCTCATCCCCCCTCCTGGGGTGCGAAGCACTCCATGTCCACTATGGGTTCCCTCCTGTGAGGAGTTGTGATATCTACATGCTCCTCAGATAGGAGAAAGCAAATATCTTTTATGTGCAGACAATCAACACGTTCACACAGCCTCAGAGAGACAGAGTTCGCTGAGTCTCGGTGCTTCACCCGTATGGTGGACATCACAATATTAGGGCCATGGAGAGAGTTGGCGAAGGCCACATGTTGGCACTCAACAAAGCATGTCATTCTTGAGAGGTTCTCTCCACTACCTAGCCCACAAAGGGAGGGGAAAATCCGAAGTGGGTGATATAATCCAGAACCTGGGGGTTGGTTGACCTAGTCCAATCTTCTTGATACAGGGTAAAATGACTAGCCTCCTAGACATCTCTTCCGGCCCTCTTCTCTGTAAAGCCAATCCCACAACATATGTCATGGGCCCCAACCCCTGCCATTTTCTTGATGGATTCATCAATTTTCTCTTATAAGCTCACCTCCTAGATTACATGAAAGGTTGCCCAAATTCTTAGCAGCTCTTCTCATCAAGAGATGGAGTCTCTTGCCCTACCCCTTCAGTCGGGGTTGGCCTGTCACTTGCTTGACCAAAACAATATGGCCAGAATGAAACCATGCCACTTTCAAGACTGGCTCTTAACATATAGGCAGCTTCTGGTTTGGAGCACTGGAAATACTCTTCCTTGGAATCCAGCTGTTACGCTGTGAAGAGCCCAGTCAGGGTGGGAAGGCCACATGGAGAAGAACCAAGATGTTCCTGTTGGCAGCCCCAGCCAACGGCCGGACCAGCCTTCCAGCCATGTTAGTGACCCATCCTGGGGTTCCAGTCAAATCTACAGGTGACCATGGCCCCAGACGAGCCATCTGAGCTGAGCCAGTCCAAGAACTGTGAGAGGTAATAGCCCGTAGTAGTTTTAGGGCATCAAGTTTGCAGTGGTTTGTCTCTCAGCAGTAGATAACCAGACACCCCTCTCTACTGGCTGCCTCATGCCAGCTTCAATGTATGCAAGCATCGCTCATTTGAAACCCTCCCTTGATCCCACGTGCCTCACCGTCCCCACCCACTCCCCCCATTCAGGACCACACTGCAGGACAAAGAAGTGCCTCTAAACTGAATCCCCTTCTGCCCGCTCCTCACCAGCCAGTGCTCCAGCCTTTGCTGCCGGCCTTCCTCCAAGGAGGACATCTCTAAGGTCAACAGGGGCTGGCTGTCCTCGGGTCCTGCACTGGGGTGGGCTTGAGCCCTGAGCAGCTTGCCTCCTGGTACCTGCTGCCTCCCGCTTCGGGACCCACCCCATTGGCCCCTCAGCACCCTGCTTGGCCTGCACCTTCTCCTCCGTGACATTTCCCTCCATCTCACTATGCCTCTTTCCTTCCTCTTTAAATCCTGGTGTTCCTCAGGTCTCTGTCTTGGGCCCTCGGCCCTCCATGCTCTTCGTTCGTTCCCTCCCTCCTCTGAACTCCTGACTTTGTGTGTCCAGCCCAGATTCCCTCTGCAGGCCCAAACCCCCAGCTGCCTGCTGCACTTCCCAGATGTGCAGATGTCTTTCTTTTACTCAGCAAATCCCACACTGGCTCATGGTCCGTCTACCGCTGCCCACTCCTTCCTCGCTCCTCTTCCATGGAGAGGCACTACCATTCACTTGGTTGTCCAGGTCCCAAAGCTCGGATCGAGTCTTCTTTCATTCTACCACCTCCCCACATAAAATCAGCCACCAGATCCTGGCATGGCTGTTTCTAAGTCAGTCTAATGTCTCTTCTTCCAGGGTCACCACCATCCCTTACCTGGGACACTTACAACACCGCCACCCAATCCTTTCTCTTCTCTACAGTAGAGAGACCCTAATTATAACACTTTGCAAACTGAAAGCCAAACCCATCGATGGGGCTTACGGGCCCTCCCCACCTGTCCTAGGACCACCTCCTCAGCCCCAAATCTGACCACTCCCCATGTTCACACTGGGCTCCTTCCTCTGAAATGTGGGGTGCTCACACAGGAGCCTTCACACTGTTGTTCCTCTACCAGGCACACCCCTCCCTCGTCCACGGTCCAGCAAATACTACCTCCTACAGCCCTTGACTTCCTTGGGAATGCTTGTTTACCCCACCCCCTACCCTGGAGTGGCTGCCCCTGCCATCTACCCCACTGCACCTTTGTCCCGCTTTTCCTCTCTCCCAGCACTGATCTCCCTTGTTGTTAACTGTTTGGTGAGTTATTTTTCTTCTCAGCGCAACAGTCAGTTCTGAGGGGGCAGGAGCCCTTTGCTATGACCTAGGACAACAGTTGGCCCAAAGCCGATGCTCGATAAATACTTGTGAATTAATGAATGACAAGCAAGTCTTAGGAAAACATCATCAACTTATCCCCTTCAACTCTCTCCAAAGTCTGATTTAACACATTTGCAAAGGAGTCCCCACTCTCCCCTTCCATTCCTCTACTTAGCCCCTCAACACCATTTATCGAGCACCTAGTGTGTGCCCAGCCCTGGAAGGAACACGTGAATATCAAATGTATGAATTGACAAAACACCTCAGAAATAAAAAGGACCAAGCTACTGGAGCGCTCAGCAACGCGGATGAACCTCAAAAGCGATACGGTAATAAAGAAGCCGGACAACAGACTACACACTGGGTGATTCCATTTATATGATATTCCAGAAAAGGCAAGACAGTAGGATTAGAAAACAGATCAAGACTCTCAAGGCACGTATCACAAGAGAACAAATCAGGTGGAAGCAGAGCTGTCTTTTAAAAACTAGCCTCTAAAGTTATTAGGCATCAGGGCTCCTGAGTGGCTCAGTCAGTTAAGCATCTGCCTTCGGCTCAGGTCATGATCTCAGGGTCCTGGGATCGAGCCCCGCATTGGGCTCCCTGCTTAGTGGGGAGCCTGCTTCTCCCTCTCCCCTCACCTCTCCCCTCTGCTTGTTCTCTCTCTCTAATAAATAAATAAAATCTTTTTAAAAAAACAAATCAAGTTATCAGGCATCATTTCTGTCACATTCTATTCCTTGGAAGTGAGGTGCTAAAGCCAGCCCATATTGAAAGGGAGGGGAATAGAATCCACCTTTTGATGGGAAGAATGTCAAAGAAGTTGAGGACACCGTTTCAAACCATCATAAGTACTACCATTGGACTGCCAGGCAATGCCATATCCACCAGGCCCAGGGGCCAGATGCACTAACATTCACAGTGTCTGCAAGCGATGGGGCACCACAAACACCTGGATGGCCCAAAGGCAGTTTTTTTTTCATTCTAAGAACATTGTTATGATAACATTAAAAGAGTATTTTGGAAGAAAAGAAAATCACTCCTAATTGCTGCTTATTATCTGTGTGACCCTAAGTCCTTTACCCTCTCTGTGCATCAGTTTCCTGATCTGTACAATAGGCATAATTACAGTCCCTACCACATAGTGTTATTGTGAAGATTAAATGAGATAATCATGTCAAGTGCTTAGAGAAACACGTGGCATATGGCAATTCCCAATAACACATAGTTTTTCACGGGCTGGCTCGAGGAGTAAATGAGATGATCTTAGAGCTTAGAGCAGCACCTGCCTGGCACATGAAAATAAATCAATTACATGTTATTGTTATTATAGTTATCATCATAATTAGCCATAACCTCCTCAAAGCTTCCAGGGTACTGTATAAATTCCTAGACTGCCATTCAAGGTCCTTTGCAAATACATTATTGTCTATCCCCCTGCTCACCTATAACCTTCCCTGCATACACATCACAGACACCATCCCTGCACATGCCCCAAGCTCACAGCTTTCCCCTATGCAGCCCCTTCTCCTAAGATGTCCTCCTCCACACCTCTTCCTGGTGAACTTCTACTCACCATGAACATTGGCCTAGGATTCCATAATGTCCACTTCTAGCCATGACAGAGTAGCCGGTAATCCAACTTCCCTACCACCATAAAAAAAGGAAAGAAAAAGAAAGCTGAACAAAGAAACACCTATTTTCACATAGAAGCACAGGTCAGTGACTCCTGAGAGAAGGGAATCAAAGGACGTAAGCTTTATGATTGTCTATCTTTTCTAACTGGAAATATGTTCCAGACCACTGAACAGAGAAAGAGAATCCAAGAGGAGCACAGCAGTCTCACTGAGCCGATGAATCAGAGATTGCAGCACAGGAAGGCCTTGGCTGCTGGAAGTTGTGGGTGGAGTACCAGAGAAAAGGGAGCTAAGCAGAGAAAGCTCTAGAAATCTGCATAGTCTTACAATTAATTATAAGTGGTGTGTGTCTAAGGTGAGACTTGATAGGGCCATGCAAAGACCAACTATCAGAGAAAAAATTACTACCAGGGAGCTGTGAATTTGACAAGTAGCAGAGCTCATACAGCTCTGGGGGACTTTGAGTTCTAACCAGTCAGAGCAGAGAGGCTTTATTGATTGACTTAACAAAGCTTAAAAATGAGCCTCAAAAGGCGCAATTTGATCTGCAAGTAAACTAATTGCCTGTCAAAACAATATCTTCATTACTCTCTGACATAGACCACAAATTCCAAATAGTCTGCAAGGAAACATCACAATGTCCAGCACTGAAACAAAAACTACTAGACATTCAAGAAAGCAGGAAAATGTAACCCACAACTAGAAGGAAAATAATTCAGTAGAAACAGATCTAGATGACAGAAATAATGGAATTAGCAAACAAAGACATTAACATATTTATTATTGAAATGTTCAAGAGTTTAAAATATATATATATAATGAAGAGATAAATGGAAACCACACCCACAAAAAGAAACAACAGAACTTCAGGAGCTGAAAAACTTAATCTATGCAATGAAAATTTTACAAGAAGGAACTAATAGCAGATAAGACACTACAGATGAAAAGATCCATGAAGTTGAAGATAGGGCAACAGAAATCACAAGGGAAATTAGAAAATATTTTGAACTGAATGAAAAGATAAAAACACAATATATCAATACTAGTTGTATGCAGCCAAAACAGTGGCTCAAGGGACATGTATAGCTTTACATGCTTATATTAGATAAAATGATACTTTATAAACATTTGTGCGGAAAAGAGTTAACAGAGTCAGCTTGAGACTGCTCTCCTTAGAAAAAGGCCTGTTTATAAGGTGGATCCCTGTATGGAATCTGGGAACTTATGTTTCAGGAGAGTTCCATCATTCCTTGATAAAAGGGGCTTGCTGACCCTATACTGTTTAAGTCAACAATATGGTGTATGCTGAACACTACTTTCTTTCCGGTGGTCTGGAATGTCGGTATGTGGCAGGCAAAAAGTGCCTGTGTGGTGCACCCACATTAAAAACCCCGGGCACTGAGCATCTACTGGGCTTCCCCTGTACACAACATTTCATATGCGTTGTCACCGCTCATTGTCGCATCCTGCATAACTCCACCACGAGCAGACTCTTAGAAGCTTGTGCCTGGTTGCCTGCAAACACCACATCATGTGTCCTTTCCCTTTGCACTTTTGCTTTGTATCTTTTGTTATAATAAATCTTATCAACGAGTATCACTTAAATGCTGAGTCCTGAAATTTCTTCTAGAAAACCATTGAAACTGGGGATGGTCTCAGGGACCCCAACACACCATTGATCACCTAAGGCAGTTTTAAAAAAAAGAAGAGTAAATTAAAACTAAAGTAAATAGAAGGAAGGAAATAATACAGAGCAAAAATCAATGAACTAGATAATAGACATACATTAAAGAAACTCAATGAAATGAATAGCTTATGCTTTTGAAAAAGATTAATAAAAATCAATGAGACTCTAGATTGACAGATTAAAAAAAGAAATAAAACATAAGTTATCAATTTCAGGAATTGAAGTGCGTTCATCACTACAGATCTTACAGATGTTAAAAAGATAAGAGAATATGATGAGCAACTTTAAGATTATAACTTTTGGCAACTTAAATAAAATGGTGAAATTCCTTGAAAAACACAAATTACCAGAATCAACGCAAGAAGAACACAAAGAATCCTCTATCTATCACAGAAATGTAATTCATAAAACCTTCCCACCGAGGAAATCCTAGGCTCCCCCATGGCTCCATAGAGAATTTAAATCAAACATTTAAATAAGAAAAATACAAATCATAACCTCTTTCAAAATAAGAGGATGGAATATTTCCCAACTTTTTCAAAAGCCAGCATTACCCTGAGAGCAACACCAAACAAAAACATCACAAGAAAACTACAAACCAATGAAAAATTAGAGCAGGCCTCTTTTTAAAAAATTAAAATTGACAGGCCGATTATAAAATGTATAGGAAAATGAAAAGGACCTATAATACCAAAACAATTTTGAAAAAGAACAAATTTGAACTTACGTTGCTTGATATCAAGACTTACTATAGAGTGTGGTGTTGGTATAAGGAAAAACAAATGGATCAGTAGAACAGAATACAATTCCAAAATAGGCCCACACACCTGTAATCAATTGATTTACTTTTCACAAAGATGACACAGTTATTTAGTGGACAAATGATTGTATTTGTAAAAATAAATATATAAACGAGAGTGTTAAAATAAATGGGTATCAGACATCCAGTTTCCAGCCTAACAGGTAAGGAGCTTGGAAGTCATCACCCCCATCCTCCTAACAAACTAAAAATCAACTACTCTTCTTAGATCCATCAGCACTGAGTTCATGGAGCAAACTCCTGCCTCAAAAATTGGAGAGAGAGACAGAGAGATACAAAGAATCACAACTTCTTGAAGCAGAAATCTCTGTGGGAATCGGTACCAGGTTCTTCGTATCTAGTACATCAAGTCTGTTTTCCAACAAAAAGAATCACGTGGCATACTAAAAGGCAAAAACAAGCAAAGTCAAGTTTGAAGAGACAGAGCAAGCATCAGAACCAGATTCAGATATGGCAAGAATATTGGAATTACCACACCAGGAATTTAAAACAACCATGATTAATATAATAAGGGCTCTAAAGTAAAAAGTAGCAACATGCAATAACCAATGGGTAATATAAGCAGAGAGATGGAAATTCCAAGAAAGAATAAAAAAGAAATGCTAGAAATCAAAAACACTGTAACAGAAATGAAGACTCTCTCTGAAGGGCTCATTAGTAGATGGGATACAGCTGAGGGGAAGTCTCTAATCTTGAGGATATCTCAATAGAAACCTCCAAAACTGAAAAGTAAAGAAAAAAGACTGGAAAAAAGAACAAAATATTTAAGAACGGTAGGAAAACTACAAAAAGTAATATAGTGCAATGGGAGTACCAGGAAGGAAGGAAGGAACTATTTAAAGTGATAATGACTGAAAATTTCCAAAAATTAATGTCACCAAACCACATATTCCAGAAAGCTCAGAGAACACAAAGGAAGATAAACATCAAAAAAAAATCTACACCTGGAACTGTGCAAAATCAAAGATAAAGAAAAAAACATTGAAAGAAGCTGCAGTTGGGGAGCGGGGACCCACCCTTGTCTATAGAGGGCAGGAATAAGAATTATATCAGACTTCCTGGAAACCATTCAAGCAAGAAGAGAATGGGTGAAATATTTTAAGAGTTGAGAGAGGGGAAAAAGATCACCAATCTAGAATTCTGTATCCTGCCAAATTATCCTTCAAAACCAAGGGAGACAGGCTTTCTCAGAAAAACAAAAAATCAGGAAATTTTTGCCCAAAGATGTGCCTTGCAAGAAATATTAAAAGAAGTTCTTCAGAGAGGAGGCAAATTATACAGGTCAGAAACTCAGATCTATATAAAGAAAGGAAAAGTGTTAGAAAAGAAAGAAGTGAAGGTAAAATAGAAACTTTGATTTTTCTCTTTCTTAATTGATCTAACAGATGACAGTTTGATCAACATGATAGCAACAATGTAATCAATGATTATAGCTTAGGAATAGGTGAAATTAATGACAGCAATGATACAAAACAACAGGAGGGATGAATTAAGCATACTTTGTTATTATAAAGTACTTGCACTACCTGTGAACCACTGTAAGCATTATTTGAACGTGGAGTCAGATCCACTATAAATGTATATTGCAAACTCTAAGGCAACCACTAAAAAGGATAAAAAAAAAAAGGTGTGATTGATAGGCTAAGAAAGGAGACAAAACAAAATCACATCAAATGCTGGTTAAAACTACAAAAGGTGGGAAAAGAGTGGAAGACAAAAACCAGGAAAAAAGAACAAGGAAAACAACAGAAAACAGTAACAAATATGGTGAATAAAACAAATAGATATGCATATGGATACCATCTACAAAATAACATTTTATTTTTATTTATTATTTTTATTTATTTCTATTTATATATTTATTACAAAAATAAACTCAACCTAAAATTATAAAGTATCCAGAAGAAAACTTTTGAGAAAATCTTTGTAACCCTGTTAGCAAGCAAAGATGCCTGTGACAAGTCATAAAAATCACTAACAAGCAAGCACAAATCAACAACTTGACCTTAGCCCTCCAAAAGACACCCTTAAGAAAGTGAAAAAGTAAGCCATTGACTATGGGAAAATATTTGCAATACGTCTATCTGGCAATGAATCTTGTATCCAGAATTTATATGAGGTGTTCTTACAGTACACAAATAAGACAAACAACCCAATAAAACTGGGCAAAAGATTCCAATGGATGCTTTACCAAGGAAGATACATGCATGTAAAAAGGTGCCCATAATCTTCAACATTGTTAGTCATGATGGAAATACAATTTAAAACAGATGCCATTACACACTCACTAAAATAGCTAAAAGTGAAAAAACTGAGAATGCCAAATGTTGGCAAGGATATAGAACACGAAGAATTCTCATGCACTGCTGGGGGCTAAAATAGTGCAAACACTTTGGAAAAGAGCTTCTTACAATGTGAAACATACCCTCCCATAACCCAACAGTTCCATGGCTAAACACTGACCCAACACGAATGGAAACACGTTGACCCCGACTGGCACATGAGTGTTCATCGCAGCTATAGTCATAAAATTCTAAAACTAGAAACACCCCAAATATATATCAGCTGGAGCGTGGATAAACAGCCAGTGGTATGTCCACTCACTGGAATACCACGCAGCAGTGAAAAGGCCAGAACTACCCATATACGGTGCAGCATGGACAGGGCTACACGGAAGAGCATTTGCTGTTGAATTCCACCTGTAAGAAGTTCTAGAACACACAGAACAAATCTATAACAATAGAAATCAAATCACTGGTTCCCGGTGTGGGAGCTGGGAGAGGGATTGGCTGGGAAGAAGCAGGCAGATATCTGGAGGGCTGTTGGAAATGTGCTTTACCTTAGCGTGGCAATGTTTACACCACGGCCTACATCTGGCAAAACTCACTGAACTGTACCGTTAAAATGTGTGTATTTTGTAAATCGTTCCTTGATAAAATTGACTTTTCTAACAAGGGAGAAAGAGAAGGTCCTTTGGGGAGGAGGGAAGGTGGAGCCTGGAAGTTGCAAGGGACCCTCTGAAGAGTTTGAGCACCATTCCAAGCCTCTCTTGTGGGTCCCTGGGGCTGCCTTTTCCCACTGCCTTAACAGAGGCAGCCCACAGAGAAGGCAAGGCTAGGACCACGGGCCCCAAAAACCTGATCCTTCGATGGTTTTTTCTTTCAGTTCAATTTGGTGATTATTTATTGAGCACCTACTGTATACCACCTCCTATGGTGCCAGGAGATCTCGTCGCACTAATCTCTTATAGATTTTGCAGTCAGACTGCCTAGATTCCAAACCTGGCTCATGACTGAATAGCTGGGTGATCTTGACCACATTCCCCCAACTTGCCTCTGTTTCCTTCTTTGTAAAGCAGAGAGATTCATTGTGTCTCCTGGCAGTTTTTCCATAGGGATGAAACGAGGTGGTTCTTGTAAAGCACTTGGCTGAGCGAACTGCAATGGTAGCAATTATAGTAGCTGCTGTGTCTGCACATTTGCATGCATCCTGCATGGCTCCAGGCCTCCAGGCAGACCGCCAGGCTGCAAACCCTCTCTTCACTTCTCACTGGCAGTGGGGACTCGAGGTGGTTTATTCAGCCCCTCTGTGTCTCCGTTTCCCATAAGGTAGGCATGACAGAGAGCTTCCTTCACAAGGCAGTTGAGAATTAAAAGAGCTAATAGAAGCAAAGCACTTTGCCCACTGCCTGGCCCATTTTAAGTGCTTAAGAAACGTTGACCATTCTTACTCTTGGGATGAGCACTGCATTTGAGTAAGGAACCCTGAAGCCCAGAGATGCTGTGCCAGTTGCCAAGGTCACACAGCATGTCAGGTGGGATGTGAACCCTGTCACCTGACCCACGTGAGAACATGTCTAGGAAGGAGGCTGACTGATAGTCCTCTTTCTTCCCATCACTCCACACGAGGCCTCCTAGGCCTCCCTCCCCAAACATGAAGGAGAGGAAGGCTCAGGGCACCAGAAGCTGGGGCTGACTTCTGTGGCCTGCCAAAGCAGAGCTCAGACTCCTACCTATGGGGACCCCAAGGAAACCCAGATGGAGCACATGCTCCCAGAGGCCAGGATACTGACCCCTCTGGCCCACAGACAAGGGGGGTCACCCTAACCTTCCAGGCTTAGACCACGTGCTACCTCCTCCATGAAGCCAACCATGACTGCCTCCCTAGATCCCCAGGCCAGGAGGGGCCACAAAGAGACATTGTAGGAAAGAGTAAAAATAAGACATTCCATTTCACTCTCGGCTCAGATTTGAGACTCACAACACTGAGAGGAGGAGTCCGTGGGAGAAAATGCTTCGGGAAGTGTCTAACATGGGACCAAGCCCTAGAAGTCTTCAGCAAATGTTAGTTTCCTTAAAAGTCAGAGAGAAACTGAGGGACTCGGGCCTGAGAACACGCAGCTCATAAGTGGAAGAGCTGACCTTTCTCATTTCTCCATACCTGCCAACCTCCTAGGGCCCTAATAACTGCAGGACAGGGAAACCAAAGCCCAGAGAGGGCAAGTGACTGTCCAGGGCCACCCAGTCACTGGCAGAACCCAGACTTGACCCCAGGTCTCCTGACACCAAACTTGACCCCATATGCTAAGTCTTGGACTGAGCCAGTAGATGTCACTCCCCAGGCCCAGACTCCATGCTGAGGAAGAGCCCATGGCAGGTCTGGGCGGGGCTGGGGCTGGGCCTGCTGCCCACTCGGGGATCAAGACGCAGCTTCAGGAGGTCCAGGACAGGCTCTGCAGCTGAGCAGGGCTGTCGCACGCTGCTGAGGAGAACCAGAACCTGGCGGCTCTAAGCTGAAGAAGGAGAGATGGTGGATGGGCCATGGGCAGCTTGGGCCAAGCAAAGCCGGGGTTGATGTCTCCTGGTACAGAGCTGGAGTCCTCCTTTCCTTCCTAGCTGTGCCACTTGCCCAAGTGGGCCTTACTGTCCTATCCGTCCCCCCGCATGGGGCTGTCTGACAGCCAAGGAAGCATGAAAAAGACAAAAAGCTGCAGAAGCTCTTGTCCCTAAAATGGCTAACAGACACATGAAAAATGTTCACAATCATTAGCCATCAGGGAAATTCAAATCAAAACCACACTGAGATACCACCTTACGCCAGTTAGAATGGCAAAAATTGACAAGGCAAGAAACAACAATTGCTGGAGAGGATGTGAAGAAAGGGGATCCCTCCTACATTGTTGGTGGGAATGCAAGTTGGTACAGCCACTCTGGAAAACAGTGTGGAGGTCCCTTAAAAAGTTAAAAATTGAGCTACCCTATGACCCAGCCATTGCACTACTGGGTGTTTACCCCAAAGATACAGACGTAGTAAAGAGAAGGGCCATATGCACCCCAATGTTCATAGCTGCATTGTCCACAATAGCCAAATCATGGAAGGAGCCGAGATGCCCTTCAACAGATGACTGGATTAAGAAGTTGTGGTCCATATATACGATGGAATATTACTCAGCTATCAGAAAGAACGAATTCTCAACATTTGCTGCAACATGGACGGCACTGGAGGAGATAATGCTAAGTGAAATAAGTCAAGCAGAGAAAGACAATTATCATATGATTTCTCTCATCTATGGAACATAAGAACTAGGAAGATCGGTAGGGGAAGAAAGGGATAAAGAAAGGGGGGGTAATCAGAAGGGGGAATGGAGCATGAGAGACTATAGACTCTGGGAAACAAACTGAGGGCTTCAGAGGGAAGGGGGTGGGGGAATGGGATAGACTGGTGATGGGTAGTAAGGAGGGCACGTATTGCATGGTGCACTGGGTGTTATACGCAACTAATGAATCATGGAACTTTACATCAGAAACCAGGGATGTACTGTATGGTGACTAACATAATATAATAAAAAATCATTAAAATAGAAAAAATAAAAAAATAAAAAATAAATTAAAAAGAAAAAGAAGCTCTTGTCCCTGGCCCACCCACTCCAAGAAAGATGTCCTTGGACAATCACAAACTCAGTGAGCCTCAGTCTCTTCATCTATCCAATGGGGCTGAGTACTATGACGGAGGCATGAGGCTATACGAAAATGGATAGGTGCAAGAAATACACCTTCTAGATTTTTCTCTCAAGAAACTAAATTCTGACCATCCCACCTCCATCATCATCAGTCTGTCACCATCAGCTTCAGGAAGGGAGAAACTCACTGCACACAGGGATAGGGCAGGGCCTTGATCTGCAGTCTGTCTGGGCACTGGGGAGGCCCTCGTGCTCTAAGATTGGGGTTGCCCCACATCCCATGGTGTGTCCTGCTTTGCTGGCATGAGGCTGGACCTGGTGCAGGATTAGTATCCCAGGCATGTCGAGGCCTGTGCAGAAGGCCCTCCATGCTACCTCATGGCATCCTGTGGGAGACGACCAGAGAGAGTACTGGGCTTGGCGTGGTTTCTGCTATAGCGCCCCCTTTCCCCCTAGGTAAAGGACTGCAAAAGCCCAGCCAGTGGGGGAATGGCAGCATAATTTCTGGGAAAATCCTCCTGCACAGAGCCCCCTCAGATCGTAGGGGGGTAGTCAGTGGGACCACGAAGCCCATTCGAGGTCTGGCAACTGGGCTGCTGTGAAGACAAAGGGAGGCCCCATATTGGTACCAGCCTGGTGCTTGTCCGCAGAAAGGGCTTCCAATCCCCAGTTCCTTTATGCTTTGATCCCTACAACCCCATGAGCCAGGTGCTGCAGGTGATGAAGGAGAGGCCTGGAGGGGTAAGAGCCATGGAGAATGTCACCCCGTGAAATAGGGTGCACAGGACATCCACTGAACATGCCCTCCCTGCCACCAGAAGAGAGGGCGAGGCGGGAGCATTCCCAGGGCCTGTGGTTGCCAGCCTTACAGGTGATGTGGGTCCTAATGAGAGTTAAAATTAGAACTAATTGGAGAAGTATTTTTATTACAGGAATGAGCATGTGGGCAGTAAAGGAACCCAGCATGGCAGGAACAGGCACGGGGCTGGCGCAGAACAGGGTCCTTCCTCTTGTGCAAGAGACTCTGTGCTGGCCAGGAATGAAGGGCAGCGGGGGTGGCAGGGGAAGGCTGCCTTGGAAGCTGGCAGAGAAAGATGTTTGCTATTGACCAAGGTCCAGAAAATCAGCCTCTGAATACAAGCAAGGAAGCCTGGGTGCTTGGGCCTTGGTTTGTTTGTCTGGGAAATGGGTTCGATGGCCATCGTGAGACTCAAACACTTTTTTTCTGCCTGTAAAGAACTTTTGTGAGTGCAAGATTACTATGGTCTGATTGCTTGTGTCCCCCCAAAGTCCTAGGTTGAATCCTAACCCCCCGAGGTGAGGGTGATAGGAGGTGAGGAGGTCATGAAGGAGGAGTATGGTGGGATTCGTGCCTTCTAAGGGAGACCCCAGAGAGCTCCTTTCCCCTTGTAAGGACTCAGAGAGAAAATGGCCAACAGTGAACCAGGAAGCGGCCCTCACCAGATGCAGAATCTGCAGGTACCTTGATCTTGGCCTCCCAGCCCCCAGAGCGGTGAGAAATAAATGTTCAAGCCACCTAATTTGTGGCAACTGTTCTAGCAGCCTGAGATACTCTCCATCTGACAAATTGCAGGAGAAGGGGAAGAGTAAAGTTTCCTCTCGTGTTCTGGCTTCCTCTGCTACTTCCAGCTGTGGCCTATCCCCAGGGAAACACAGCCCGATGACGGAGTGTGGTTCATCTTTAAGAAAGCCTGTGACACTCGTCAGGGGAATTATTTATTCGCTTTACAAAAAAGGCACTTCCTTCACAAAAGGAGACTCTCCCCCCTCCCCCCTCCAGGGAGCTCCCTGGCATTCTGAGCTTCCCTGCCCTGCTCTGGATGTGGGAGAACCTGGAGGTGTGGTGAGGAAAGTACAGACAGGCTGTACCAGCTACTACCCTGCTCTGGGGGTGAATCTCATCCCCCATAAGTGAGGGCTTGGAGAGAGTTGTCTCAAGGGCTGGGGTGGTGCCTGGAGGCTTGAAGCAAGAGGTAAGAAACCCAGTGGATGAAGTTCAGTGAGAAACAGGAACCACAATTCTCAGATGGGCCTGGATTGCCGACACTTCTCAGGGCCACTGGGGTCACTGGGAAGAGGAGGAGCCCCATCTCACACCTGGCTGTTGGGGTGGCTGGGGTTCAGGACCCCCTTTAGACACCCTGTTTCTCCTCCCATGGGACATGATAGCTGAACGTGGGAGAAGGCCAAGGGCAGAGTCTGGTGCCAGACCAGGTGGGACAGTCTCCATGATTCTTGAAGGAGAGAGGGGGAGGTCACCTTATTTTTCTGAAAATGTCAAAACACCCATCAACAGCCTCCCAGCTTCCACTTCTCCCTTGTAAGTATCCTCTACTCTGCTACCTACATGGTCCTTCTGGAACATGATCTGGATCACCGCACTCCCTTGCTCACCCACCTTCAGTAGCTCCCTATCGCCTCAGCCATTTTCCCCAGACTGACAATTGAAACTTTCCAAGGCCCTTGTTAAGCAGAAGAAGGCCCCAGCCCCCTGCCTGATAGCCTCAAAGTCTATCAGGCTCTCTCAGGGCTCCTCCAATGTTCTCATTTGACAGCTAAGCCATCTGGCACTCAGAGAGGCTAAGTGCTTTGCCAGAGGTCACACAGCAGGAGGACTTGAAACTCGAATCCAGCTCTGGTGACTTGGATAGAGTTCATCTACTCTCCCCAGAGGGGCCACTAGCTGAGAGCAGAGTTTCAGAAAGCTGTGTCCCTTGGCTGAGGAGAGCCTGGCCCCTGTGTGGGTGGAGAAAACGGCAGGTGAGGAAGGAAGAGGGTGAACGGTGAGCTCGGAAGGCAGTACCAAGCCGTGGGCAGAGCCCAGACCACCAGTCTGGAGGCCCCAGGCCCCAGCCCCCTTTGCTGAGCCTCAGCGGCCTGCTGTGGGAAATGGATAATAGATCCCCTGACCTCACCGGTTCCTGAGGGAGCGAGCAGAGAGTGGGGGCTGCCCAGCCCGGGGCCCACACCCCCTGCCCTTTGCACAGAATCCGAAGGCTCAGGGCTGTGGGTGCAGCCCTCGCCAGCCCCAGATCCACCACGATCCCCCCAGCTGCAGCCCGCAGTGGGGCTTTGCACGCCCCGCGAACAACCCCTCGCCCCCTCATCAAATGGAAACTTTTTTACAGCAACAGAAACCAACCTCTGGGTGCGGCTCCGCCAAGTGCACCAGTAACAGTGACGGGGAAGGAGATACGCAGCAGAGGAAAGGGCTCAGGGCGGGGGTGGAGGCCAGGCAGAGGCGGTGCCAGGAGGGCAGAACGGAGATCTGATAAGGGGGTTCTGCTCATCTGGGCCCCGCGTGAGCGGGAGAGGCACAGGGGGCACGGCCACAGCTCAGCCCCTGCCATCGCTGAGCAGGGGGCAGGACTTGGCGGTACCCCCACCCCCCACAGAGCTGCAGGCCCTCAGCCCATGGGGTTCCAAGGCTCAGCGAGCTTCTCCCAGCCCCCCACCCCACCCACCGCCGTTGGCTGTTTCCTGAGGCCGTCTGCCCTCTTCTGGGCTCTGCCTCCCACCCCAAGTTGCTCTGAGAGAGGCAGTGGGTCTGGGCAGGGGAACCAGCCACAGGCTCCAAGGTGAGATCCTCTCCTTGTCTAGCTCTGCAGCCAACTTGCCAATGGCCTTGGGCCTGTCTCTGCCCCCGTGGGCCCGTGTCCCCGTTCCCCAAATAGAGGTGCTGTCTGTGGTAATGGCGTCGGGGACGTGGGGCTGGCCCAGGAATTGGGAGATTCGTGAGCCTGCACTTGCCCGGCGGCCTGAGTGAGCGACTTCGGCTAGGGTAACCGAGACTGTTGAGTTCAGCACCGCAAGTCCGCAGCAGGAAATGCCACAGTCCTCGGAAACCACCGGCCACCCTTTACCCCTCAAGACTGGGGTTTCCTCTGCTGAGACTCTAGACGTCATTCCCAGCTCCCCGCACGGTGCTTTCCATGATTGAGATGTGACCTGCCCTCTTGGACAGGCTCAATGGCCCCACCTGGAGAGACGGGGCGCGCACCTGTCCCCGGGAGGCCAGGCAGCCCCTGGGCCAGGCAGGCAGAGTAGCAGGTAGGTCTCTCGGGAACCCCCAGGGGGAGCAGGTTCAGGGATACACGGTGTGGCCTGGGCCTCACAGAAGGAGGCACCCAGGGGCAGCGGGGGGGGGGGGGGGGGGGGGGTGTCAAGGCTTCGCACAGCCCGGGGGCTAGACCGTGGAGGACGCAGCGCACCACGCCCTGTACCGAGTGCTCGGCCACGTGGAGGAGCCGGACTGGCCCTCAGGGGCCTCGCCGTGGAATTTCTAAGTCTACTGCCTTTACTCTCTGAATTCCGCCGGCTGCGTCTACTGCCAAGTGACTTGCATCTAAACAAACACATAAAAAAGAAAACTGCCACAGACAACAAAGGTTTGTCTGTTTTGGGTTTTTTTTTTTCTTAAGTGAAGATGGGCGTTTCACAGAAATTAAAAGCCCCCAGGACGGTCTCAAAGTGGATGCCTCCACAACCCCCCCCCCATGCGTCCCTGACTCCCTGTGCAGCCGGTCCCAGCAGAAGCAGGCCACCCCAGAGAGACCAACTGGAGGCCGAGTGGACACCCGTGGTCCCCACCACACTGCAGGCCACAGGGCAGCTCTGCCTGGCACGGCCACCTGCCAAACACCAGCCCCTCAAAGCATCTCACACACAGCTTTACAGGTGGCCTGGGTTGCCAGCCCTTCCTAGTTTCTTGCCCTCAAGTGACCTCACACTTCCTAGCTGGGTCGCCCTAAACAATTCACTGACCCAGTCTCTGAGCCTCGGTTACCTCGTCTGCAAAAGAAAGCAAGGACAGCAAGGGCAGGAAGAGGAGGAGGCCCGGCTCTCACCTGCTGGGCTGCAAGCTCCAGCCCAGTCTCATCCAGAACCTATCCGCTGGAAGGAGGAGAGGGGCCACAGGGGGTGAGGGCAAGAGGACGAGAGGTAAGTGCTGTCGAGGTCACAGTGGCCACCTCGGCTGGTCTGTGGCCTCGGAAAGGGCCAAGGCTGGACCTGCCCTTCCTCTCACCCCAGGCACCTGCTAGGCCAAGTCACAGGATCCCTCCCCCACCACACAAGCAAGCTGTATGAGTTAGATACCCTTGTACTTGCCTGTTCACTGTCCTACATTCTCAGGGCTTCTCTCCAGAACATGTCGGTGCTCCCATTTCCTTAATCAATTGCTGACACTTGGAGAGGAGTGACTTGCCCCATATCCCACTGTGTAAAGCAGAATGCGGATTGCTATCAGGGTTGACAAGAAGTCTGGGTTCTTTCTACTGCACGCGAAGATCCCACAGCCAGTGGCCCAGGGCAGGAAAGGGGTCTTTGCAAGCCGCCAAGATTTCCTAGCAGGGGAGTAGCTTGATTGGGCGGGCCATTCGAAGTTGGACTAAGGACCCTGAGCCTGGGGACCCTAAGACCATCACAGAGGCTCTGATGGGGGTGGGGTGCACAGGGGAGAAGGTGCGGGGCAAGCCATGCTAGGAGTTCAGACCACCATCCCTCTCAGAGGGACTCAGAGGCAGGAACAGGAAGCCTGGAGGAGGAGGCGTGGGGCTGGGGAGGACACGCAGAGTGTGCTCCCAGCATTCCACGCTGAGTAAGCCACGCGGCGGGCTTAGTGGGGTCATCAGCTCACCTCCCCAGATGGCAGCAGCAGGGGAACTGTGGCTCTCCCACAAGCGCAACTTGGCCGGTCGGGGCGAGCCCCCCAAGCCCGCCACAAGGACCGTGCCTGCTCCTGCACCCACTGTTTTTGCAAGTTGATTCCCCATCCCAGATTGATGAACAACGTAATAAAGGGGGCAATCACATTATTCCTGAATGCATTTTAATAAAAATCAAATAAAAGCAATTATGTGAATTTTCAAGAGGATCACCTCTCCTCCTTTCCCCGAGGTAGGAAACAGAATGAATTCAGGAAATCATTAAAATCAGAAACCCAAGCTGTGCGGCACCACTGCGTTGGCGGCCCCCGAGCCACACAAAGGCAGCAGGGGAAGCCGGCCCCCAGCGCCTGCGCCCCTGCCTCTCTTTTGCTCTTGGAGTGAAAATTCCACCTATGGGTGAAGAAGGGTAATTAAGGGCCAAGAGAGATGCTTTGAATCCAGGCTGCCTTTTCCCCTTCAGTACGAACTTCCCGGCTTCAAAGGGGCCTCAGACAGCCCGCGTGTGAGCTGTCCAACCTGACCGCGCCGGAGGCCTGCAGAGGGCGGGCGCTGGGCGCAGAGTGGCCCCTGAAAACCACGACTCTTTCCTCTGTGGGGGGACATGCAGCTCTCAGCCCAGCTTGAGGCCAGAATGCTGGGACTGGGTGCAGAAGGACAGGGTCCCATTGAGGGGCAATGGACACCTGCTCCCCCCCCACCACCTGCATTCTCAATAGGGACATGGGCTTTGTGATTTGCAAGGCCCTTCCCACCTGATCATTCTAGCCCCATGTGCCCCTCAGATGGGTATGTTCTCTTGGGGCTGAGGATGCTGAGGTTGGAGGGGGCCCCTGTCACACCCAAGGTCATCCCGCTGGGAAAGCAGAGACTGGACTGGAGTTCGGTTTTCCCTGGGATTGTGAGGCAGGCCGAGGTCCTGTGGTTCAGGTGGTCTGGACACAACATAGTTTTACCTTGCATGGCACTTACAAGATCAAGCGAGGACCACCCCACTGCTGTTTCTTAGGCTCGGGCCTGGCCCACCACCTCCAAACACTGCGAAGTGAGGGCGTTCATCGTCTCGGTACAAGTTCGGGACCGAGCTTCAACAGAGCAAAGCGACCTGCCCACAACCCCACAGCTAGAAGTGAGGAATCCTGGATTCACCCAGGGCCGTCAGAGTCCAGAGCTGAAGACTCTGACTGCCAAGCCACAGTGCCACCCTTATCATGGGAAAGAGACCTTTACTCAGGACCTCCGGGGTGCATCTGGGTGCTGGGGAAAGACAGTGATTGTCCCTTTCCCTGCCCTCCCCATTCACAGGGGCTAACCCACGTCACCCTCCCATCTGAAAGGCCAAGCCAATGATGCTCCAAAAGGAGCACCCAATCCCCCTACAATCATCTCCCTCAGCCATCGGGGTCCTGATTTGCAGATGGAGGGCAGACAGGAAAGCTGGCGGCCATAGGGCCCCTTTTAGGGCAGCCTGAGTTAGAGGAGCAAACCGGGACCAGGAGGCAGGAGGCGAGCAGTGGGCAGCTTCCACTGCCTCTCTGGGCATGCGTGCACGTGTGCACCTGTGTATGTATTTGTGTGTGCAGACTTGTGCATGTGTGCATCCATGCTTATGGGTGTGAGTGTGGGGGTGAGGAGTGACCGGCCTCCAGTTCGAGGCTGTCCCACACCGTCCCATCCCACTCAGCTCAGTGCTCCCCCAGCCCTGCTGCTGCTAACAGCTATGGCGCCCTCCTACAGGATGCTCAGGGAATAGCGCCCCAAAGTGCAGTTGCCAATAGGCGGAAAGGAGGGTGCCGGGGAAGATTCTGGGTGGCTCCTCCATGTGCCAGGCTTCCCTGGTAAGTAGGGGTTTCTGGCAATCCCCTGGGTAGCATCTGGCACCCAGGACCGAGAATCGGGCACTGCATTAGGACTTCTGGTCTCAACCTCCCATCTCCCCTGCTGTCCCTCTCTGTTCTCTGAGGCCCTCAGGGACCTCAACTGGGAAGCGGAGATGGTGGCACTTGGCTTTTAGGGCTGGTGCATGGGAGAGCACAGAAGGGGACAGCAAGACGGTGTGTGAACCCTCTGTCAGTCTCGTCCCCCCCTGCGTGGCCAACCCCGCCGATCTGGCCCACAGCAGGTCCTCCATGCACTTGTGCTGTGTGATACTCAGAAGAAAACAGGCTTGTCCAGGAAGGGGCTGAAAGCAGGAAAAGGAAGTGCCCCTGCATGCTCTGCAGGGCCTGTGGGCGTGGAAGCACGTGTGTGCACACACATGTGTAAGCACTTGTGGACATGTGCACTCCTGTGCCCACACCCACTGACCTGCACACACGTCCTGCACACACAGGTCAACATAGCAAAAGGGTAAACAGCAGCCCCAAGCCCGGGCAATCTCCTCCGGCCTGGCCTCCAAATCCTGCATCCAGGCAGGCCTTGGAGCAAAGCTGGTGGGACTTCTGAGGTTCCAGCCCATGGAGTGCCATAGGGAGATCCTCGTGCTATCACTTTCACCCTGATTCTATCCTGGGCACTCTGGAAGCACGTGCCCCAGTGTGACACCCAGCTGTGCCTGGCATCTAAGGATAAAGGCTGCTCTTGGCATCTCCTGAAACATCTGCTCTAGGATGAGGCCTGACAGAAAGGTACCCAAGGAATCACACTGGGTAGAGGAGGGCACACCCAGCTCTGCTGGGGGTCATAGGATGGGGTTCACAGGGAAGGCCTCCCAACCAATGGCACCTTGGAGCTGAACCTAGGAGCTGGTTTTTCTCAAGCAGACTGGAGGGAAAGGCATTCCCAGTGAAGGGAACAGCTCATGCAAAGGCACGGTGGTATGCCTTGCTCAGGGAATGCCCAGCTGCCCAGGCCCCCTGCTTCAACTTGGCTGCACCAGGAAGAAATGTGCTTTCAGAACACTCTCTGGGGAGGGCAAAATAAAGCACCACACTACAAATATCCCCCAGGCATGATAAGGGGTGCAGATGGCAGCCCTGACAGGGAGGGGCACACGGGGGTGCAAGTGACTCTTCAAAGCTCCCCCTGTCCCTTTAAAGAAGGCCCTTCTCCTGGGACTGCAGCATGTGATTCAATGTCTCAAAAGCAGTTAGCCCAGGATCGCACACGTGTGCTCCAAGCATTTGTTCAAAAGAGGAAGGGCGTCGGGACTGAGCTGCCGGTAGTGGTTCCCTCTGGGACATGTCTGTAAAGCTCCAGTTCTTCCCTATGACGGTCATGAGAGTTCACTGTAATGAGTTTCATAGCTCACAGTCTTTTATATGTATGAAATTGAAACAGACCGTAATAAAAGTTCTAATTGTATTTATGCACAAGTTTACGGGGCTGTTCTGAAGCCGGGTTGGCTGAGATGCCTCTATGTGATTACCTGAACTTGGCATCCTCACAGGGGCCCCTGTACTCGGGGGCGACATGGGGTCTGAACTCTTGTCCCGGCTTCACTGGGTCCATAGAAGATTCCAGATATTTCCAGAACAAGACCGGGTGTAGCTAGGAAGGTGGTGGATGTATGCCCAGCCAACTTCCTGTACAGGATTGGACACATCCCTTCCTCTCTCTGGGTCTCACTGTCCCCTCTGCACAGCAAGGGAATACAGGCGGCCTGTGTCCTAGCTTTGAACCCAGACTCTGCCAACGTCGGACAGTTACATGGAGCAGTCCCCTACCTGGAGAGTGGGACCCCACAGAGCTGCTCTGAGAGCTAGATGACACGAGGCTCTTTAAGACACAGTTCCTGGCAGGGACTGAATCCTCCATAAGCTCACCAGAACAAACAAACACCCCCAGAGCAAACAGGGCGAGATTGGAGGCTGGGAGAGCTATGCTCCAGGTCTGGACCCCACCACTCACTGGCCTGCAGCTTCTGGCGTCCTTTCGTCCCTGGGCCTCGCTCTGCTCCGGTGTAAAATGGGAACCACAGGGCCCCTTGGGGAGGAGAAAGAAAGTTCTTGCAAAGGGGAGTGTGCTGTAAAGGCCAGGGTCAGTAACCAGAGCTCTAATCCCCAAGACCCCCTCCCCGGGAGAGAAATCCCAACCTGCTGCCTGGGAGGCTATGCCTGGGGGCCTCACCCAGGGCAGCCCTAATCTCAGGGCAGGCCCAGAGCCTGCTCCTGTTCCTGCTCAGAGTTAGGGGCCTGGGCTGGATCAAAGGCGGAGAGAATTAGCATCACAGAGAGCCCAGGGGGAGGGGAGGCCAGGATTAATTTATCTCCTCTTCCTGCTGCTCCTTCTGCAGCCCCTTGGGTTGGGGGAAGGGGAGCTGTCCACCCCCAAGCCCCTACCACACCCCTGAGGCCCAGTTCCTATAGAGGGAGGCCGAGCAGGGCAAGGATTTGGGCGGGACCTGCAGAGTGTCCACATTCTGGAGCCATGGGCTTGAAGGGTAAAGAATGGGCCAGAGGGCCATCCGCAGAGGCTGGAGGCCAGGGGGATGCAACGTGAGTTCACAGATCCCACTGGGTCATTTGGAGGACATAGGAGCGTGTGTGCCTCTGTGTGTGTGTGTGTGTGTGGAGGGGGAGATCTAGGGGTGTGTGAGGGACACTCACATGTGTATCTGTCAGGCAGTGTGGCCACTGGGTGCCTAGGCATGAGTGTGCGTGTGTGTGTGTGTCTGCGGCAGGGTGGGCATGGTGCCTGTACCCGTGGATGTGTCTGTGACTCAGTGACAGTGAGACCCATGTGGGACTATCTCTGTGGGTCTGCACGACCGCGGTGTCCAGCGTGCGGACATACGCACACGTGCAGACAGAGGAACTGCTTGTGTGAGGGTCCCCCCACAGGGAAACAGCCAGAAGGGGTGCAGACTGCCCCTTGCAGGCCTTGCTGCCAGGCTCCGTGGGCTCTTTCCACCTCTCAGGCTTCACCTGTCCTGCCGTGCAACTGGAGTGGGACCACCAGGCTGAACCTGTCCGTGTCTGTTTCCTCGCCCGAGTTGGGTGTCATCAGTGTGGTGGTGAGGATTAAATTAGTTAATATAATGGAAGCGTTTAAAACAGCCCTTGGCACACAATGAATGCTCTCAAAGCATTCATTAGTACATTAGTGCTACCTGGAGGGGAGTAGTGGGCCAAAAGCCGGCCGGCCGGCCAGAGGAGCCGGGTCAGCCCACAGCCTGCCAGGCGCTGTCCTTGCAGAAGCCTCGGAGGGAGATTGTTTTTAAGCCAGCAGAGCTGGGCAGCCTTTGGCAATGCCGGGAAAATGGAGCATGTGGTGTGGGGCGAGTCACGAGGCACAACCTGAACCAACTCGGCAGGCTTGGCACCACTGGCCACGCACATGGAGCTCCTCCCATCCACCCCTGTCCGGCTTCCCATGTCCTCCCCTCCACAAACCTCCCACCCACTTCCTACCCCAGGAGTGTCGGGCATGGCCCCACCACCACCCTGTTTCCTCCTTCAACTGGCACCCCAGGTCCACTCTTCATGCCCGTTCTGCAGATAGGGAAACTAAGGCTCTGAGAAACGGAGGGATATAACCAAGAGCTGGATTCAGGAACCCAGGGCTCTGAGTACTCAGAGCAGCTTCAAAAGAAGCAAAATGCCAACCTGGCCCCTAGGGCAGCCCAAGTGGCTCTCAGCTCTTCAGGGTCTGTCCTGGCTTTCAGAGTCCCTGAAACGGTTCCCTCAGCAATTTCTGAATCACAGACTAGACGACTAACACACCCTCCTTCCCTGTATTCACCTTATCTGCTCTACCTGCCCACCGGCACCCAGGAGAAGGTCTAGACTGACACCTAAGTGAATCCCTAATATACCTCTTCCACTGTTCACTTTCACTCCTGCTGTTTTGCCTTGTCTTTCCCCACCCAGATCTTCATCGGTCAAGGCCCACTGCAAATGCCCCTTCTTCCACGAAGCCTTCTCTGATTGCCTGATTGCCTAATCCATTAGTGGCCTCTCAGTCCCCTGCCCCTAGGGACCTAGAGACATCCCTCTCTTCAGCGTTAACCACTTTACCTGTTCAGAGGTTCCAGAGGACAGACCAGGAGCTTCTCTGTCCACCCCGACCCCACAGGACAGGACAAGAATGTCAAGGCCAGGGTAGCCCGTGGACAGCTCCCCCACCCTATGGCTCTAGAAGCCCCTTCAAGCCCTTCTCCCATGGCCATTTAATATAGTGTTCCACAGCTACAGCCCTGGAACTGATTTTCTTGATTCAAATCTCAGCTCTCCCACTCGCTGTGTGACCTTGGGCTTGCTGTCTAACCTTTCTGTGCTTCAGATTGCTCATCTGTCAATGGGAGGAATAGTTCCGATGCCACGAGGCTGTTGTGAGAATGAAATGAGTTAGCGCATGTAAGTTCTTCACACAATACACTGCACGTAGTCACATTGCTATATGTGTTTACCATTGTTGTTAATATTTATACCGCCGTCATAACCGGGAGAGCACGCAGCAGCACTGGACACAATCTCTGTCCCCGAGAGATGGGAGTCCCAGACTGGAACAGGAAAGGGGAGTTACGTTTCTAATCTCATCTAATGGTCAGACCACCTTGGAAGTACTTATGACCAGCCCCACTTTACAGATAGGGAAGCTGAGGTCCCCACGGTGGTAGGAGCTTCCCTAGGGCTCACGGCCCTAAGTGGCAAGGCTGGGATTCAGGGCCAGGTCGCAGGGCTCCAAAGTCCACGCTCTTTCAGCAAGTCCGCTGCCTCTCAGTCTGGCGGAAAGATAAGCCGAGTACACAGATAGCTGTAATCCAAGGTAGAAAGTGATAAGTGGCAAACAGGGACCGAGAAAGGCTGTGGGAGGGCGGGCGCCTGCCTGCTCGGGAGGGGTAGGGGTGGAGGGCAGGGCATGCTTTTGAGAGCGGGTGACATCTGAGCACAGCCTCCAAGGGGGACAGGCCGAGTGGGAAGACTTTCCGGTTGGAGGGGCCAGTAAGCAAAGACATGAGTGGCCAGGGCCACAGCATTTAGCAGGTGCCTGATGGGTCACAGAGTCCCAATAAATATTTATGAAAGGGAGGGAGGAAGGAGAGGCAGAGAGGGAGGGTGAGTATACCCTGACCCCACTTGGCCCAGGAACTTCCCCTGTCACGGGGAGAGAGAAGTCAATTCCTCCTATTCCCTGAACGGCTTCATGGGGGCCCAGGGGCCCCCTTGTCCTAGGACACCCCAGAGAAGTAACTCAGGACCCTCAGGCTGGAGCTCCTGAGAATTAGAAGTTTTGCTCAATACCAGGGAGAACTTCCCAACACGTATAGCTCGACAGGGCTTCTCTGTGGGGCAGCCCAGAGGTTTGTTGGAGCCGGCTCGGACCGGTTCATGAGAGCCCATGGCTAAATATTCTGGAACTCTGCGAGAGCTGGTGGATGTTAAGTCAGCAGCGTGACATTGGCCACAGTGGGAGTATTTACACCATGGAAATCAGCAAATGCTGTTCATCGGGTTTTCCCCATTTTGGAGAGCCAGATGTTAAACACCTACCACCACACCACTGAGCAGGGTCCGCCATGTGAAGGAGCAAGCTCCCCATTCCCGGAAGGATGCAAGCAGAGACAGGCACCTCCCGAGAAGAATGAGACCTAGGGGTTCTCACTTCGATGACCTCCGAAGCCCCTTTCTGGTCCTGAGAGCCCATGAAAAGTCAGGTTTGAGAAAAAATTAATCAGAGTAATTATTCATGCTAGGAAATCATTAACCACTTGACTCAGAGGCTGGGAGTAGGGCAGGACCCCGAGGACATGCGTAAGGGGCCACATGTTGGCAGATTTCACAGGTAGAAAGCCTCGTCGCACGGGGACTGGGGGCAACACCAGGACCAGAACCCTTGTCTCCAGCCTCTTAGCCAGGGCTCCTTCAGGGGCGTATGTGCTGGGCTGGTGGAGACAGGGACGCCTTCCCGCACAGTCTGTGTGCTGTCTCTCCATCAACAGAATATAAGCTCTGTGTCAGAGAGACCCCATCTGTATTGTTCACTGTCAGATTCCCAGTGCCTAGTTTTGTGCCTGGCATGTTGCAGGTGGTCAATAAACGTCTGGTAGGTGAATCAGTGTGTCTGGGATCCTGTCTTGTGGCAATATTTGAAGGCCATCCTCTGAGACCATTACCACTCAGGTCCCCACGGCCTCCTCAGTGACATGAAATCAGAAGACCAGGATTCAAATACCAATTCTGCCCCTTCCTGTATGACTTTGGCCAAACCACTGGGCCCCTTGAGCCCTCAGTTTACTTCTCTACAAAGTGGGTTGTGCCGTCTCCGCCTGCCTCTTGAGGCCGCTGGGGCACACGGGTAAGACATAAAGTGCTCTTTACAAACTCTCAAGCGCTGTACGCGTAAGAGGAAAGGGGATGCTCAGGGAGCTGGCTTTGATGGCCAGGCCAAGCCCCGGGGCTCCCAGTGGACACGGGATAGAGGCCAGGCCGCTACTCTCTTTGGGCTGATGCTTGGGGTAATCTGGGTCAGACCGGCTTTTTGGAGAACAGAGGTGGGGGATGTTGCCAAAGGGAACTCAAGGTTCTAAAGGGGCAGGGAGGGGAGGCTGAAATGAAGGCAGCAAGGGGGAGTTGGGAGAATCCTCTTCCTCCAAAGACCAAGTCTCTTAGAGCAGAGGCAGCCGGCAAACCAGGAACTTCAGAAAGCATTTCTCTGCCTGCTTGTCTGTTTGTTGCCACCAGCACCCTACCCCACGCCACCCCTCCCAACCCCCACCCCTTCCCTGCTGCAGATTGCCTTAACGGGTGAGCTTGGACTGGCACTTGCCAAGTCAGGTGGGGGTGGGATGGAAAATCCTGGTATATTCCGAAATCAAATCAGTGTTCCAAATGATTCCGTGGAGAAAGGATTTCTGCCACTCTCCTAGACAGGCATCCAAAGCCCCCCCCCTCGCCTTGGTAGAGTGGGGGGACACGGAGGGGGTCCCGCTCACTCAGGGTTGTGGAGGATGAGGAAGAAAGGCAGGGGGTGGCAGTGCTCCACAGCCCTCCCAAGTGGCATCTGATTTTTGCAAAGGGGGTGAGGGCAGCGGGAGACTCAGAGCTGGGGCCAGGGAGGCAGGTGGAGAGGGTGCCCACGGAGGGGACGAAACGTCAGCCTGGGCCCCCAGGGGGGAAAGCAAAATAGAAAGGCCCTGTGTCAGCAGCCAGGCCCCTGGCGGCCGGGCTCTCGGCTCCATTCTGTTCGGCGGGATTCTAGTTGGCACCAGCTGCAGTGAGGAACAATGCCTGGATTTCTTTCTTTCTTCTTCTTTTTAAAAAAAATTTTAATAGAGGGGAGAGAAGAACTGGGGCCGCTCGTTGAACAGCTCAGCATCATGGAGGCGTCTGGGACCGTGTGTCCTTGAAAAACAGCACAGGCTCAGGGACCCCACAGCTGGCTGCAAGGTGCAAGAAGGCACATCGTACTGGGTGCCTGGGGTCCCAGCCCGCTGCTGCCTCGCACTTGCTATGTAACTTGGGCAGGTCCCTGCCTCCCTCTGGTCTGCTTCCCCAGCAGAGCTTGCCTTCCAGACCCCACTCAACGCCAACTCCCCTCCTTCCCTCAGATTTTAGAGTGGGATTTGATGGGGGTAGTCCTTTCTGATAGCCTATGGGCTCCTGGAGGGCTGGTCTGGCTCATCCTTGGGCGCCCCTCGCATCTCCCACTGCCCTTGACCGCCTGTCAGTCACTCAGGCACTGTGCTGGGTGATGGGATAGGGCAGTGAGCCACCCTCTGGCCCACAGTCTCAGCCTGGGAGGAGATGGGTGCACATCAAAATAATTTCCCTGGGGCGCCTGGGTGGCACAGCGGTTAAGCATCTGCCTTCGCCTCAGGGCGTGATCCCGGCATTATGGGTTCAAGCCCCACATCAGGCTCCTCCGCTATGAGCCTGCTTCTTCCTCTCCCACTCCCCCTGCTTGTGTTCCCTCTCTCGCTGGCTGTCTCTATCTCTGTCAAATAAATAAATAAAATCTTTAAAAAAAAAGTAATTTCCCTGAGATATCACGCTGGGCAGATGAAATTCCTGGTGCCTCAGTTTCCTCATCTCTCAAAATGGAGACGTTACTACCACTAATAAAAAATCAGCTTGTGTGCAGAGCAAAGGAGATGGTGTGCATGAGATACTCGGTGTCCGGCACACCGTAAGCTCTAATATGAAATTGTTACGATGATAACGACAATGCCGGAGGCCGGGGCAGCATCACGTGGGGGCTGAGACTAGGTAGACAGCAGATCTGCTGGAGGTATCGGGGGCAAGCCTCTGAGCACATGGCCATGGATATGGCCTTGAAGACTGCCAGGGGTATGTCCCAGGAGGCAGGAAGAGTGTGAGGAGGTTAAGAGTATGTATAGAATGCTGGCAACTATGGAAAGGCACCCAATGTGGCTACATGCGTGGGTCAGGGCAAGGGGCTATGAGCCTTGAGGCCAGCAGACTGCTGTCCAGGTGAGAAGGGGAGATGTTGAGGCTCTGGGATCTTCTCCCACCCCCTCCAGTGCCAGAGAGGAGGGACCCTTCCCTCAGGGTGCCGGAGCGGTCAGGATAGAGAGAGGAGGACTGACCCTCCTCTGGCTGCTTGTTCCCGGCCCCCCAGCGGTACAGGCCCTCCTAGCTCCCAGATGGCTCTCTGGCAGTGCTGGAGAAGAGGAGCGAGCGTTGGGTCCGGATACCTGGTTCTTGTTCCCGCTCTGACACTTGCCAGCTGTGTGGCCATGGGAAAGCCACCACCTCCTTTCGGGGCTCGGTTTCATCCTGGGAAAAGGGCCATTGCAAGGCTCAGAAGATGAGCGGTACCTTGTGAAGCAAGGTGTTAAGGTCGTGACCTACTCACAGCCCTGGCCCGTCCCCTCTGAACGCACATGTTTTCCTTTCCCTACACAGCGTAAGGAGATCTTCTGAGGGCATTCCCCAAAGCAAGGCCCCGCTAAACCCTGAGGTGCCCCCTAGCTCAAGAGTCAAAGGCTCAGTCAGAGGCAGAAGTACCACTGGACATCCCATGTCCCATACTCTCCTACCTGACAGGCGGGGAGACAGCAGCACAGAGAGAGTCTGTGATGTGCCCAAGACACCCTGCAAGTGGGACAGTGGTGGGCTGGGAGCAAAGGTGTCCTAACTCCCAAAACAGGCTCTCTGTTGCCTCTCCTGGGCCTCCCAGCACAAGAAGGGGGCGGTGGCTGAGCTGGGTCTGGAACCACGGGGCAGAGGTCCATGATGGGAATGGAGAAGATAGCATCCCTGGTGGAAAGCCTGGAGAGCCAAGGCCAGAAGGCTGGGCAGGTGTGGCTTCGGAGAATGGAGTGGGCAACTGGACTGGCAAAGAGGGAGGAGGCAGTCCAGGGGCACCTGCTGTGCTGAGGGGCACATCTACTCTCTGCTGGGCCCAACCACCTACCTCTAGACACACAGTCACCTCAGAACGGGGCAGGGACCAAATGCCTCCCGATCCACCAACGTGCGAAGACTAAATCTACTCCCCATGACCCACTGCCATGGGAGGGGACCCGATCATTCCCTGGAAGGTGAGTGATCATTCCACCATCCACCCCAAAGGACTCAGAGGGTCACCTTGTCTGCACCATAGCCTGGTGATGAATGAAGGCAAGTCTCCATTCTCCATCCTGAGATCTGGCCCAACTCACTGAATAACTGTGAGGCCCTAAGCAAGTCACTTAACCTCTCTGAGCCTTTGTCTTCAGTGGGGAATTACATCTTCTGGCTTGTGGAGAGGATCGAATGAGAAATGCCTGGCAAACAGGAAGCTCTCAATAAGGTGACACTCCTCCTCGCTTTTAGTCCCTGAGCTCCCTTTTGGGGAGTGAGGGGTGAATTGTGAAGACAGACAAGGCAGTCCTGGAGAGGTAGGATTTCACCCCCGCATGTGCCAGTCCCTTGCTCCCCCAGGCCACTGAGGGCCTCCAGCCCAGGAGGCCGTAGTCACTGTACCCTGTACAGGTCCTCTGTTCCCCCCAGACCTATAGCCTCTTCCCATTGCCTTCCTGCTGGCCTCCTGGACCTCCTGGCTCCCCACTCCCCAGGCCTAGGCCTAAGCAATGGCCTTCTTTCCCATTGATGGTTCCTGGAAGGCAAGGCAATTTATAAAACGTAAGTCTACTCTGAAGGTAGGTGTGAGCAGAACATTGCATGGGCACCCACAGGCCGGCCCCGTGCAGACCGCACCCTCCTGATGGGCACTGAGCTGCCTCTGAAGCCACGTGATTCCTGGGCCCTGCGTTAGCTGAGTGGGATCTATCTTCCAGTTCTCAGTGGCTGGGAAGTGAAAGCACTATTCCCTCTGCTTCACCCCCAGATCTCCAGGCCCACAGAAGCCAGGGCCAGAAAGGTGGAGGCTCAGGACATGAAATCCCCAAAGAGGCCCTGCCACTGTCATGAGACCTCACCCTTGGTTTCGAGATGCCCGGAGAGGGTTAGCAACTTGCCCAGGACCACACAGAGAGTCTATGGAAGAGGAGGCAGAGCTGGGCTAAGATGTCAAACAGGAAACTTTGTTCAGGAGAGCCTGAGTTTGAAGCCTGATTGACCAAGTGACTCAAAGTAGCAGTTTTCTCTGAAGGGGAGATAGTAATAGAACATCTAAGGCAGGGTGAGAATTCGACGAGCTAATGCTGAGACCCTCACCATGGTACCCAGCACACAGTAGTCCTAAGGAAGTCATAGCTTCTTGCAAGACCCCACAGGGATCCAGCCTGCCTTGTTATTTCCCTGAAAGATGAATAGAGAGAGCAAAGGCCTGAGTCCCCAGAACTGGAGGCCAGGATCCCCAGGAGGCCTGGGCAGACTCAGGGCCCAGGTGAGTTTCCTCAGACTTGCGGCCATCAAGTGTCATGTTTGCCCAGCTAGGAAGAGCTGAAATTACCCTTCGCTTGGGCCTGCTTTGTAAACTGGGCTGGGCTCCTCTGCCCTCTGCAGTAGCATGCTGGTTTTCAGAGGTAAAGGAAATGGGGATTGGGGGTATCTTCTGGACAGGAGCTTTTGAACATGAGTGATCACCGCCAAGGCTGCCTCCATTCCCCATTTCTTGGAGGTGGTGAGCCCATGTCACTCACTGAGGAATTTGGACAGAAATGTTGAGAGGACAGTATCCTGATCCATCCTGACCCACCTAGTGCTTGGCTGAGGCTGGATTCTTGCCCTTGCCTCTTAAACCCAGAAACTCTGTCCTGAGGTTTTGGACCAGGGGTGGTTGGGGGGGTGGGGTGTAGCTTTCTGGCTGCTGCAATGCTATAGACTTCCCGGGGGAGCGGCTGTGGCTCCAGCCACCACTCAGCCAGCTGCATTACACCTTCCAGCCCTGGGTCAGGCCTCCAGGGGTTTCTCAGGCTACCCCCATGTCCTGACTTATGAACCTGGGCCACCCAGAGGCCGAGGGGGAGGGTCTCAGGTATGTACTCCCACAGGAATGCACTAGGACCATGCTGCTCTGGTGTCCTGAGAGGTCTGGAAGGCTCTCATCACATATACCTTTCCCAAGGGTGCTCAGCTGCCACCTGTGCGGGGAAAAGGCAGCTTGATAACAGTCCACGTGACACGTGGAAAGACTGAGGCCCGCAAAGGAGTGCCTTCCCTTGCACCTAATGGCATCAGGCAGCAGAATTTCCCCCTGGGAACATCAAGTAGGTTCCGGGCATCCCCTCCCACGCTCCTGTGGACCTGAGCTGCAGTCCTTTGAGCCCTCAGGAATCCAAGCTGAGTTCGCGGGCTGTCAGACTAGCGAAGCCTTGAGAATGAATTTAGAGTTGGCAAATTCATTTTGCCTCCTTTCCCTCGGTGGTGGAAGGAGTGATCTAGCCGGCCCTGAAGGAGTTCAAGCCAAGGTCAGAGATGCCCACTGGAGGATGTTTTTAAATAGGGTGGGGGGAGGGTACTCTGGCCTGCTCCTCACTCTGGCCCAGGGTCAGCGCTGATCACTGCCCAGGAGGCCTGGACGATCCTGGAATCTGCGTGGCACGTCCGCACTCCCAAGCGGGCCTCGTCAATCAGGCAATGGCCCTAGCGGGTCCCGGACGTCTTCCGCTAGTCCCAGTCCCCCGGGAGACCCCCGCCCGGGCTGCCTCCGGGTGCCCGCCCCCGGCGGTGTCATTGTTCTCTGACGTCACGCCGCGGCCCCGCCCCTCGACCCTCACCACCCCCCCTCCCT
>NC_048223.1:81823381-81899029 GCF_002007445.2 Ailuropoda melanoleuca
CACTCTAGTCCCGGGCGCGCGAGCCAAGGGGGTGCCGGGTGTGCCGGGTGGTTTTTGCCCCCTCCCCAATGTGGTCCCTTCCTAGGCTCAGCATTTCTCTCCTACTCTAAACTTGCAGGAGCGGGGAGGTGGGGGCGGGCAGGGAGAAGTGGAGGAAGGGGGAGCAAAGAGGGAGGTGAGTGACGGGGTGGGGGGGGTGACGCGCGAAGCTCTTCCGAGCCACAGAGGGGGGAAAGCTTGGAGAGGGCCGGGGCCAAGGAGCGGGGAAGAGAGAGTAAAAGAGGAAACAGGAAAGGCGAGGGAGAGAAAAGGGCGAAAAGGAAAGAGGGGGAGTGAACCGCGAGAGCGCTGAGAGAGCGCGAGCCGAGCGGAGCCCAGCGCTGGCGGCGGCGGCGGCGGTGCCGCGGCACTCCGTTCCGTCCGTGGTTCCGCGCCTACTTTTGCGGGCGGCCGGCGGCGCGGGGCCCTTTGGAAATAGAATAGCCAATGTAATCTGACACTTCAACTTGCTCGGCTCCGGGCGAGTTGATTCACTTACTCACCCCCTAACGCCGAGTTCCTTTTCACTGTCTGTGGACATTAAAAAAGCGAGCGGCGGCGGGCGCCCGGGAGAGCAGGCGACCGGGCGGCGAGCAAGCAGCGACCCGGCGGCGGAGCGAGCGAGCAGCGCCGGCGCAGCGCGGTGACCCCAGCCCCGGTCGGCGCGGAGCAGGAGCCGAAGCGGAGCCGTTCTCGGCGCCCTCGCTGCGCTCTTCCCGGCCCGAGCCGGGCCTGCCCGGCAGCGGCCGCGGCGGCAACGGCGCGTCCTCCAGCGGCGGCAGCGGCGCTCGCAGCGCCCGGTAAGTTTGGGTCCAGACCCGGGCGCCCGCTACCGCGGGCCTTCCTCTCGCTCTCCGTGGACTCTTGGGGTGCGAGCGTGGGGCGCTGGGGGCTTTTCCCTTGAAGGGTCCGCCGGGGCCAGGCAAGCCGGGCGAACGGCCGGTGGCCGAGCTCCGCTGCGCTCCCCACGGCGGCCCGGGGCCGAGGCCCAGGCGACCGGCGAACGCCCGGCTGCGAGGACCCGGCTCGAGCTGCGCGCGGGGGCCGAGGCTCTTCGGGTGTGCGGGGCGTGAGTAAGGTTGTGCGCGCGCGGACCCTGTGCCCGCCTCCTGCCGGTGCGCCTCCAGCCCTCGTTCTGTACACCCGGGCAGGACCGGGATTCGGGCAGGGAGGATAGGACCCGGGTAGGACCACCTCGGTCTCCCTCACCTCCTTCGGGGAGACGCGAAGTTGTGCGCCTGTGTGTACGAAAACCGCCGGAGACGGCGCTGGATTTCGGGGTGGCAAGGGGTGGCGGTGCTAAGTTGTGCATCTGAATTTCCAGGGAAAACACACACTTTTGTAAATGGGAGGTGGAGGCGCGGTTAAGTTGTTTGTGTGTGAATTGCCCGGGGAGACGCGGCGCACGGTACTAGTGGGGAACGCCAAGGGGTGTGTGTGTAGGGGCTTCCCGTAGGTCTTGAGAAGCCCGAGGGGCGTCAAGGCCATCGGCTGGACGGGGCTGCCCCGGCCAGGAGGGGAGCCCAGAGGGAAGATGTGCGTGTGTGTGCGCGCGCTCGTTGCAAATACGAAAGTAATTTCTCCGTGTTCTTTCTTCCTCTCCGTCTCCGGCGGCGGCGGCGGCGGCGGCCCCGGGGGAGTGGGAGGCCGGCCGGGGCGGAGGTTGGGGGGCCCGGCCGGGGCCGGAGCTGGGGTGGGGGGGCGGGCTCTGGAAGCTTGTTTCACATTCCTAGCGTCTGGGCTGGGGAGAAAACAGTGGGGAGCGCGGCCTCGGCGTCTGGGGCGCGGGCAGCGGGCGCGCGTCGCCCCCTCGCCGGGGACATCTGTCCAGGAAGCCAGGCGGGCGGGGAGAGGGCGCGGTGCGGAGGGCAGGCTCCCCGCCCCAGAGCAGCGGGGGCGCGGGCGAGGGGCGGCCGCCTTCCCGGCCATTGTGCGCCAGCAGATTTTCACGGGAGACTGCCCCGGAGCCGCCGGAGAAGGCCGGGAGTCGGCCTCAGCCCGGGGTTTAAAAGACACTCCAGGAATGTAAACAACCCGGGCAGGAGGGCGGGCTGGCGGGAGCGCGCCAGGGCAGCCGGCCCGGGCCCCCCACCCCTCCTGGGGGGGACAGCCCGACTGCAGGGCCGCCCAGCCCTTACCCCTCTACCTGCCGCAAACTTTTTCCGCCTCTGCCTTCCAATTTCCCAGCTCGCCCCTCTAGCGGGGCACAGAGCGAGGGCCTCTCCCGAGGCTGGGGCACCGAGCGACTGACACCCGGCGCCTGACCCTGGAGGCCTGGCGGCCCGGCCCCTGCTTGGGTGTCCCGAATCCAGGCTGCTCCTGCTTGAGAGCCGCAAGCTTCCTTGGGCAGTGCCCGAGTAAACTGGGGCTCTGAGAGCTGCCTGCCTGTCTGCCTGCCTCTCTCCCTCCCTCCCTCTGTCCCTCCCGCTGCTCCTTCCCCACTCTCCCCCTTCTCCTCTCCCCTGACTGCTTTTCCAATGCCTTGACATGAGGGAGGAAGATTTAACTTGGCAGCCCAAACAAATGTTCTCTCAGAGGTCCTCCAAGAAGCTGGCGGCTGGGCTGGCAGGGTGAGGGCACTGCTCGGCCAGTCTTTTCCTCCTCCCTGCTCTGCCACGGCCATTTGGAGCCCCCTGGGTGGACAGCCCCGGGCATGGGAAGAGTAGAGCCCAACCCTGCCGATTTAAAAGGGCAGTGAGAAGCTGCCTGTGGAAGCCCCCCCAGCTTGGCGCTGGGCAGAAGCCGCAGGGAGCTGCCTCCTGGTGCCGAGGGTTTTCTGCAGGATTTTCTTGAGCAACAGTTTGTCTCCCTGCTGCAACCTGGGAACAGGGCCTGGTAGACCAGAGGGTTAACCCGCGCTGTCTCCTCCTCTCCTGTGGGTGTTAAGGACAGGCTGGTTACACAGGGCAGGGCAGGAGGCCAGAGGCTGTTCTCAGAGGTGCCTGCCTTTGCTTATTATTGTTTTTTTTGAAGGTAGAGATAAAGAGGCAGGCGCTGTGGTTGGAGAACGGGCAGCTTGGCCTGCGTTGAATTCGGACTTGACTTCACTGGCATTGGTATGGTCCTGGGAGTTTAAAAGTTGTTTGTAAGCTATTGGGGAAGTTGAGACCAGGGGGCAGGCCCCTTGCTTTCTCTGTCCTGGCTGCTTTTTGAGGAGATCCAGAGCAGGAGTTGGGGTGGGGGGGGGAATTCCTGGCCCCTTGCTTCCCCTCTGCCTGGCCCTGGTGCTGTGGTTTGTGAATGCCCCAAGCCTCTGCGCTGACCTTTCTCTCATCAAGTTGAGGATGTTGAAACACCAGCATCAAACAAAAGACACATTGAAAGCCCTATCTGCCACAGAGCACGTGTGACTTTGGGGCCAAGGGAATGCATCTGGAGGGAGATGGTGTTTTCTTCTAAGTTTTATGATTTCGGTCGGGTTTTGTTTTTCCCAAAAGGACAGAAGCATCTCCTTGTCCCAAGTCACGAGGTTATGAAATGCTGTTTTCACATGTAAATCTCAAAACTTTAGACTTTTGAGAGTTAGTAGCTGGACACTGGAGCTGGGGTGGGGGGAGGCGCTCAGAAGCAGGGAGTTTTCAAGAGTTTTAAATGGTTTTTAGATTGGGGTTTTGAGGCATTCAGGGTATGGCTCACAGAGAAGAGTTGGGAATGAGAAATTGCCGGACTTCTGGGAAACTTTGATAACTAGCCCTGTCTTTGCAAAGAAGGATTTCTGGCTTCTTGGTGGGGACAGTATGTCTCTTTTTCCTCCTAAGGAAAGAAGGGAGGGGGATCCTCTATTCCTTTCATGGCCAGGAGCAAAGTGAAGAAAGGTCTAGAGACTGTGGGATTTGGCCACAGAACCACAGGTTCTCTCTCTCTCTCACACACATGCACACTCCCCTCGCAACAGTAACACAACACTCTCTCCATACCTGGCCCCCAGAGATGTGCCCCCACATAGGACAGGTGCCCACCAGCAACTCATCCTGGAAAATTGCAGGGGGAAGGCTCCCACTGAGAAGAGCTGCACACTTCACTTTTTCCCTGATTGACAGAGATGGGGGGGGTGGATAAGGAAGGAAGGCACTTTGAGGCCTACTGTGTCCTGAGAGTCCTGTCACAAGAGTACCTGTGTGTGAAGCCACGGATACGGAGTTCTGAGGCCTTGGCTAGTGTCCAAAAGCAGCCGTGACCCTTGCCTCAGGGTGAGGCATCACTGAAAGAAATTTGGGCACCAACAAGTTAATTTCCGGAAGCTTCTCTGGGCACTCTGTCACGGAACCAGGAAGCAGGGCCTGCCAGGTTGTGACTGGGTCTCATACGTTTTCATTCATAACTTTGCTCCCAAGGGCTTCTGCCGGGCTCCTATCACCGCCCCATCTTTATGAGGTTCCTCGGGTTTTGTGTGGACAACAAAGGCCAGTTTGCAGTAATTACCCTGGACCCCGCTGCAGCCTTGCCTGGTGACTGCTCTGACCTCTCAGCAGGACACAGTGGCCTCTGTCCACGCCCTCTGAGGGGGAAGCTCTTTGTCCCTAGAGCCCGTGACAAAGGCGGGGGGAGGCAGAGCTTTCCTGGGCTATAAACTCTAGGGGTGATTTTGAGGTTGGGCCTTGCCCTCAGGGAGAATCAAGAGAGGCTGAGAAAATCAGTCCCACACACAGCCTCTGAGAAGCCCTTCGTGTTTCTTGGGTCTTCCCAGTGCTTGAGGAGATGGGGGAGACGTGTCAAGAGGCTGGTTGCCTTAGGCCAGTGGCTTCACCCTGCTGGGACTCAGTCTCCTAATCCGTAAAATGGGTCCAAAGGCAGAGGCACTCTGATCCCGCTAGGCTGCTGTGAGGATGAGGCAGATATGAGTAGTAGAGCCCTTGGTGTGTGTCCTCTGAAGCCTTGGCAGGCTCTGGGTGCAGAGTGGAGCACAAAGGTGTTGCCTTGGGGGTGCTAGAAGCATTTTCCAGAAGGTGCTTACCCAAGCCTACTTCCTTGGCAGCTTATATCCAGTCTTGGCTTGCATGCCCCCTGTGACAGGGCGCTCACCACTCCGAGCAGCTTCTGCCTTCAGTGGACAGCTCTATGAGTGTGCTCTGTTGCATGGCATGCTTTCTGGAAATCGTTTCCTCCTGACCCTCACTCTGGGTTTGAGGTGCTGGGGGTCCTCCAGACCACAGTCTCCTCCTTTCTTGAACGATCACAGATTCAAGACCAGGGGTCAAGCAGATCACACTGATGGAGGGGTGGATGTGGACACCCTCCAAACGGCTGCCTTCAACCGTTATTGGGAATAAGCTGCCGGGAGTGAGAAGAGGTCTTCCAGAGGGGCTCACTGTGATCTGTCCGTGTACGTGCTGGGTTTGCCTCTTGGTACTTTTCCCTCCTCGGATTGACAATGAGGAGAAAGAAGGAGGTACATGATGGGGGGTAGGGTCAGGTCAGAGGCCCAGCATTGGTGCCCCAGATAATTCCTAAGAGTCCACAGTTGTGACAATCGTGGCCTGTGAGACACCCAGAAATGGGTAAGATAGTTCCTGTTCCTCGGGAGCTCACAGCCAGTAAGGGCAGGAAGATCAGTCCAAATAAATAATTAACCACTACCAGCTGGCTGCCTGCCGTGGGGCGTATGACAGTAATAACCAGGGTCCCTCGCCTTTGTGTTTGGCACTTGGGGGATTTAGAAGCACTCTCCAAGTTTATGGCACTCCGGCAGCCACTGTGGAAGCTAGCTACTCTTTAGAATTAGCCCCACTTAACAGAAAAGAAAACTGAGTTTCAGAGAGGTAAGATGACCTGTAGCCAAGCCAGGACTCAGCCCCAGGCTTTAGAGCTGCGGCACTGCTGCGGCCTTCCCAGTCCTCCAAGCAGGCAGGGACACGGGTGCAGAAGTCGGTGTGGACCCGGTGGGATGGGGACTCGGGAACTGAGGTTAGGGAGGAGGAGCCGTCCACAGGAAGGGTCACAGAGGGGCCTACCTGTGCCCCCCCACCCCCACCCCAGCAGTGTGTTCCTTTCTTTTGGCCTGGTGCCTTACAGCTGAGCTTACTCTGAGCCCCAAATGCTGCCGTGACTGCTGGGGCACACGTGTCTGTGCATGGGTCTCCAACCCCATCCCTGGCCCTAGAGCAGGAAGCGGAGATGTTTCCAGGCCCCAGATCCCTGTGCGGCCCAAGACTCTTCCCTGGGCTGTGATGGTTTCTATAGATACGGACGTTGACTCAGCCTGCCCCTCCTCTGGCTGAGTCAGTCCTCGGGCTGTGTGGGGTGGCCACCCTGTGGGGGCTCTTGGGTTCCTCCTACCCCCAGACACAGCCCTCCTGCTGCCCACGTCCCTGTGCCCACTGCTGTGGAGTTCAGCTGAGTGCCACCCCAGGACGAGGCCGTAGCTGGTGGGGTACAGAGCAGGATGTGGCCGGGCAGGCCGAGCTGGCACCTCCCCAGGAAGCCTGGCCCAGCCTGGCACACCTGCACAGGTAATGACTGTAGCCCGGGAGGGCCCCGGGGCCCACGCCTGTCAGGCCCAGCTGCCGGGGTTACTGCAGGATCATGCTGGGGGAGGCCGGGGTGTCTGAGCTAATTAGATTTCTTAGATTTCAATGCTCCCCTAATCCTGTTAGCCCGGCTGTAATTGTAACCACTTGAAGGTTTCAGCCATGGCAGGCTGTTGAGGACAGACGGTGTGGGGACTCCGCTCTGCCCCAGCCCCAGCCTTAGACAGCCAGCTGGGGACTGGGGACTCCTTTTCCAATTCTCCAGGGTGGGGGCCTGAGTGACAGTAGGTGTTGTGCTTTCTGTGGAGTCTTGGCCCCGTGGACCGTCAGAGCAGGCATGGCCCTTAAGGGTCATCTGGCTCCAAGCCTTCGCTGTGTGGATGGGACCACAGAATTCTGCACCAGGGCAGGGGCTGGCCCCGGGCCTCAGTGGCTGGTAGTGGCAGGGTGCTTGGGTCTTTGCGGTCTGGCTTTGTGATCTTTGTCCCTGGAGACTTCAGGGCAGGTCTGGAATTGTACAGGACTCGTGAACCCTCCAGAGAAGTCTACCCCAAAGACAGGGGCTAGGGGTGCTTCATTTGTCCCACAGCCTGTTCCCCAGTTGGCATCACACCCCCCCCACACACACACGCATGGATCCACGTGCCCTCACACATGCTGTCGCCTCTGCTGGCCCAGGTTTCAGCCGAGGACTCAGGCCCATCTCTCCTAGGGCCGTCAGACATGGGGGCTTTTCTCTTCCTCCCCTGTCCTAGATTCTTGATCTCTTGGAGGGTCCAAGTGAATGCAGATTAGTGCTTTGCCAGAAAATGGCAAGGCTATTCTGATGGGGGTGGGGGTGGGGGTTATGTTAGAAGACAATCTCTTTGTGCTTTTAAAGTCTCTTCCAAAAATTTTTTTTTGGCATCTGGTGTGAATGGAACTTGCACTCTGTCCCTATCCTCTCTCCTGCCCTACCTCCATCCGCATTTCCCAAAACTTCAGTCATCCACCCACAGAGGTTGGTGCTTGCAGGGGTGGTGGAGGTGGGGGGTGGTGGCTGTGATGCCTTCAGAACCCCTGTCGGGGAGGTTCCCACCCAGCAGTCACATCCTGTCCTCCACTTGGCCCTAGAGCAGCAGGGAGAGGTGTTTGAAGCCTCCCTTGCATTCTGCAAACTCCATGGCTCTGAGCACATAGTACAGAGCTGAGGGGCTGAAGGGCTCACCTAGCCTGACCGTTCCTTTCCTAGCCCAGCAAACCCAGCTGTGGGAAGAAAGAATTGGCCGTTTCCAAGGGCAGCAGTGAATTAGTGACACAGCCAGGCCTGGAACCCTGTCTGCCCAGCCCATTAGCTCATTAAACATTTATTGAGCATCTCCTGTTGGCCGGGCACAGCCCCGTTAGCCACGCTTCGGAGCTCATCAGAAAATGCGCTTCCATCCTTCACCGGGAAGGAACACATGAGCCTGGGAAGGACGGGGTTCATTTCTGAGCTCCCGGGGTAAGGAATAAGCACGGGGCTTCTCAGGAGTACTCCCAGATCCTGCACAGCTGGGAGGGCACGGGCATTAGCACTCCCACCCAGCAAGATGTTTCTTAAAAGGTCATCGTAGCTGGGTTGCATTGCAGATTGCAACCCAGAGGGAAGTAAAATAGAAACCCTCCAGGGAGGGTAGAAAGTTTCTCATCTGTCCAAGTCCAAGAAGATGGCCCGCTGCCTTGTTCCTGATAACACTTCCTCTGCAGTTGGGGAAGCAGGGAGGGAGCCCCTCGCCTCCCACCCTGGGAGCCACATGCATCAGGCCCAGGTGAGAGCATGTGAGGAAGAGCCAGCGGGCTTAGAACAAGGGAGAAGATGCCAAGGGCCTGGACCTCACCCTGTCCACAGGCACTTACCCAAACCCCCAACCTGCTCCCTGGTAGACCTCCGTCAAAGCTGGGAAATGTGGCCCACAGCTGTGACCAGCCAGCCCTGTGGCTGAAGGACAGATGGGATAGGGAGACCTCTGGGAAGGGTCCTGAAACCCTTACTTGGCATTTGCAAGTGGGGAGGGCTTTTCGAGGGTCTCTGTCCAACCTTGTCATTTGGCAGTTGGGGAGACCCAAAGCCCAGAGAGGCGAAGGGACCGGCCACAGCCACAGCAAGTTGCTCCCCACCCCCCCGCCCCACACCAGGGAGGCTGAGTCGTCTGAGTGGGTGGGGAGGGGTGGAATTTTCTATTGCTGTCATGTTTGGGTGCTCCTGCTGTTGTTTACATCTTTAAAACAACTTCCCAGAGTCTACCAGAAACATCGTAATAGCCAGTACGTCTTGGGCAACTAATTTGTTTTAGGCCCTGCTTAGACTGCTGCATTCATTTCTCAGCTCCACCCTTTGTGGCATCTGTGACTTAGGGCAGGTTCTGTTTAACTTCTCCAACTCCCGTCTCCACGTCTGCAACACAGACATCTTCATAGTATAAAAAGTAACACATTGCCTTCCCCCTGGGCTGGGAGAATGGAGCGCTTGCAGCGCCAGGCACAGAGTAACTGCTCAACAAACAGGTCCTCCCACTGACGGGTGAGGAGACTCGGGTCGGATGGATCGCCCAAGGTCCCCTGGTAACCTCAGGACCAAGCACAGCTGGACCTGGCATCCAGACTTCCTGACCCTCAGCTCCTGGCCGTTGTCCGCAGTCTCCCCTTTGTAGCGGGAAGGTCGGGCGGGTCATCTCTAAGAGGCCCTCCATGATAACATTTAATTGAGTTCCTTTTAATTCAGCCTACCAGTGAAGTCTGTTCCCCTTGCCAACGTGGTCCAAGGTGGAGATTGACATCTGGGTTCCTCCCTGCAAACCTCTCTTTCCTCCCCTGTGAAGTGAGGCCAGTGGTGACACCACCTTCCTCCCGGGCTCGTCCCATGTGGAGAAAAGGAGAGCATGAGAGACTGGGCCTCGTCAACCACCAACCATGGCAATGCGCTGTGGGACCTCAGGCCAGTGACAGATCCCTCTGGGCCTCAGTTTCCTCATCTGAAAATCATGAGCTGAGACCACATCAGGGTTTCCCAGAGTGGGCTGTCAGGAACCCCAGTCCACCAAAGGAAGGACCGAAGAGCACGGCCTCCCTCTCCTGGGACACTGCCAACCCTATGCCTCCCATAGAGGTTCCCAAGTGAGAGGACCCTCCTCCCACCTCCCTTTTATGCAAAATAGCTTTTGAAGACACCAGTGACTGTCCCTTCCAGCTCTGGCATTGATGGCTGGTCCCCTGGTTGGTTTCTCTGCCGAAGAACCACTGTCCCAGAGGGGCTGTGCACAGTGGGGAAGTCGAGGGCAGCTTCCACATGGACAGTCCTCCCCGCCCGCCACCCCCCGCCCCCAGCCTGCTTTCTTGGCAGTGCCCCCTGACTTCTGCCCCTCAAGCCCACAGTCCTCCATCACTGTCTCTGGCCTCCTCTTATTGTTATGAGACCACAAATCCGTCTGTGGCCAGGCCGTCCCAAAAGCCAGAGCAGCTTGACAGAGGGGTGCGACCTCTGCCATGTCCCTAGAGATGGGCCTCGAAGACACAGAAGCTATCTGAGCAGGAAGAGCCTCGTGCTGGGCCTGCCAGGGCCACACACCCCTGAGCCCACGTGCACTCTTTTGCAAACATGTATTTTTCTGGAGAGATGATCCACGGCTTTATTCTGATCCTTAAATCAGTTTGGACCCATGAAAGCAGTGTCAGAGCCATGGCCTTCATCGAAGGGTCTAAAATTGCCATCGAAGGGTCTAAAATTGCCCTGGCCTCTGAGTGGACCGGGACTGCTGTGTTGTCTTTCCCCACCTCCTTCCTGCAGGCTCTTCTGTTCCAACTCATTGGTGCCACTGCCCTAGCCATGGAGGTGTCTGTGTCTGCAACGCCTGCTAATCCAGCTTGACATTGTACTGGGGAGGGCACCAAGGCCAAGGGAGGACGAGGGACCTGACCAAGGTCACTACAGTGGCAGGCCCCTAGGACACAGGACCTGGTACAGAGGCTGGGGCGGCCCCAAGGGATGGCCTCCCGGGCTGGCTGACTGCATGGCTGAAACCGTCTGGTCTTGTCCTCTGCGAGTGCCTCTGTGATGTGTACCAGAACTCCAGAGTCACAGTCCCCAGGAAGCTAGGGACTAAGGTGAAGGGAGGAAGTTCCCACCCACTGCCTCTTCTAGAAAGGCTGGGCAGGACTGGTTTGGGGCTTATGTCCTCTGGCTCAGGAGGCCATTTTCCCCCTGCTGTCCACACTGCCTGTTTACCCTGCTCTCTCGGCTTAATATTTCCTCCTCTAGGGCCGTGGGGCTCACTGGTGTTTACAGACAGAGGGTCACTCTCTACGTTCAGGATGCCTGGCTGGTATGGATTCTTCGTGAGCCCTGCTGCTGTTAGTGGGAAGAGGCAGCCTGAGGCCCTGCGGGGGGCTCTGGGCCGAGGTGAGCTCCGTGCTGGCAAGCCCACCATGTGACCATGGATGATTCTGCCTCCCTGGCTCACAGCCCTCATGTCCCTGAGTTTCTGGGGTCCTGAGGAGTGGGCTCTTTGGCTGCCATGAGCACGTCGGAGGGACTCCTTGGCCTTCCACCTCCCTACCGGGTTTGCTCAGCCCTCCTGAGCTCCAGGCCCCCAGAGTGCCTCTGATCCTGGAAGAAAAGAGGACACCTCGGGTTCCATTTCTTGCCTGGTGTTTGGCGACTGGGCCGAGGCTGCAGAGGGCGCTTCCACGAAGCTGTGAGTTCAGCATTGATTGATTTTCTGCGGAAGGGTGGCTTTCGGATCCTTCCACCTCAGCCTGGGTTGACACCGTCAGTCTGATGCGAGCTTTAGCTTCAAGGCCAATCCTTCTAGACAGAAGGAGTAGAGCCGCTTGGGGGTTTGGAATCCTTGAGGGCTCCGGAGTTCTCCGAGCTTCTTACCTGGTGGCTGGCTCCCCTCCTAGCCAGCTCGCCAGAGTTAAGATTGCCTCTCCTGACAAGGGCTGCAGACACCGCTCCGCCTGCTATTCCGGGGACCTTTGAGTCTCAGGACCACAGGGAGCTTGGCAGCCACCTCCTCTGATACCTGTTCCACAGGGGACTTATGCCCCCTCTGTAGCATCCCCACAGAGTACCTTCTGGTGTGGGCTTGTACACCTCTGGGACAGGCTGCTCCCCGCCTCTCTGCAGCTTTCTTCACCTAGGATGCCTCCTTCCAGGACCCAGTGCTCCTCTCAGGACCACGGAGCGTCTGGTGAATGCAGTTCTTGTGAGCTCCCTTCCATACCCTGCGTCAGAGATTTCTCTTCTAGGCTGAGTGCAAGGCTGGAGTGAGCAGAGTGGGCTTCCTGGAAGAGGTAGCCTTCTCTTCCTTGGGCCTCCTCATTATTTCTGTCTCTGTTCAAGAGCCTGGGCTTTTGGAGACCTCAGGGCTGACCTGGAAGTGATCTGACCCAGGTATGAGACATGGAAGTGGGCTGGGGAGGTCCCAGCTGTGGCTCCGTGGGGTCTGAGGGAAAGAAAGTGGCTTGGCTTTAGCTCTTCAAGGGGAGGGTCAGACATGCCACATGGTTTGAAAAAGATGTCTATCTTACTAGCCTCTGCCAGCAGGCTCACCTCCCCCTGGGACTGGGAGGGTAGCTGGGGGGGGGAGAGGGGAGCCTTGAGTAGTGCCCCCTCCCCTTTCAGCCTCTCCCTACTTCCTTCCTGAGCCGCTGTCTGCCCAGCTGTGCTCCCTGCTGCCCTGTCAGGGGACATTCTGCTTACGTGTCCTGCGGCCCCAGAGACCTGGAGTCTCTGCGGAGGGCCCTGGATTTGGAGTCACAGCTTCTGGCACTGTCTCCTCGCAGCGGTCTCCCCCCGGGGCTGTCGCAAGAGTCCGAGGGGAGGGCCAGCACTTCACATGCCGCACCGTGTCACCGCGTCAGGGAGTGTGATGGTTTATTACCGCGTGTGGTGACGATAATGTCAGCACAGAAAGGCCTTGGAGATCATCCAGGCCAACCCTCTCATTTAGCCGCTGAGTCTGACCCCAGAGGGGACAGAGGCCTCCCCAAGGTCACAGGGCAAGTCCGTGGCAGAGCTAAAGCACAAACCCAGGCGTCCTGCCCATCCGCCAGGGCCCAGTCCCCCGCTCCACTTGTCCCTTGACAGAAACCCTTTGCTAGAGAGACGCAGCGGGGAGACCCTTCTGTGGCTGTGGCTGTGGCATCGGGCTCACCTGGGACTTACCATCTTCATCTCACAAAAGCTCCTGGGCCTTATGCCCCTGGCTCTACTCACCACAACTGCTGGCCCCGGGGGCAGGCAGTGTTCCCTGGGGTCTCCCTGAGACAACTGGCTCCCCCAGCCTGGCCCCCTTCCCTGGGGCTGCTGCCCTGGAACAGGGCACTCCCCTTTACTTCCTGGCCCAGACAGGGCTGCCTGTACCCTGCCAGCTGTCACCTTGGGTGGAAATGGAGTCTCCAGAAGCCTGCCTGAGACCCCTCATCTAGGTATCTGACCCAACTGGCTGCAGGGTGTGACCCGGGCCCGGGACCGTGGCTTGAATTTGTGGCCCTAGTTTCAACCTGGTGTGACCCCTCCCGTGGCTCTGAAGACTCGAAGATGCCCAGAATGTTGGAACAGGAGGGACCTGGGCGACCAGCTTAGTTCATCCCCTTCTCATCCCCATTTCTCTGAATTAGGGAACTGAGGCTCCAAGAGGGAAGGAAGCGAGCTCACAACCAGCAAGCTCCTTCCCCGCTGCCAGCTGGGCCCCCTTCTATCTCCTGCCCCCTGAAGCTGAGTCCCAGGCCTACCCAGGCCTGGAGTGTATGGAGTAGGGGCACTGGTATCAAATAGCAACTGCCGATGCATCCCTGCAGGACTCTTCCAGACCCTCAGGCCAGGCCCTGCTTGCCTGCCAGATCTGGGAGGGAAGCACACATTTCCTGCTGGTGGGTCCTTGTGCCAGCCTGAAAACAAGGTTTCCTGGCTCATCTGGAGCCCCTGGTGTTCTGCCCCTGGGAGAGCAGAACCTGGGATCCTTCTGTGGCTCCCTTAGCCTAGCTCCCCACGAAAGATTACTTACTCATTCACCAAGTTTGTTGAACACCTACTACATGCCAGGCACCATTCCAGGCCCTGGGGATACAGTGGTGAACTTGATAGAGGCCTTGCTTTCATTGTTATAGACGAGACAGACAGTAAGTCAACAACTCCGTGTATGATGTCATTCTGAGCTGTAATAAGTGTTTTGAAGAAAAACAAATTAGAATAAGGTGATAAAGGAGATGGGTGGGGATTGGGCTTCTTTAGATGGAGTGATCAGGGAAGGCTTCTCTGAAGAGGTTACATTTGAGCAGAGACCCCGAGGGAAGGGAGTGAACCCCTTGAACATTTGGGAGAAGGGCACTCCAGACAGAGGGAATGACATGTGCAAAGGCCCTGTGGCAGGAGTGTGCTTGACATGCTCTAAGAAAGGCAGGGAGGCCAGTGTGGCTAATGGAGTAGGAGAGGGAAGAAGAGAGGAGAGGAAGTTAGCAAGGTGGAGCGGTCACAGAAGGCCTTCTGGAGCACAGGAAAGGCTTCCGACTTCATGCTCAGCAATTCGGGAGCCACTGGAGGATTTTAATTAAAGGACTGAGACTATCTGAGGTGCTCTCTAAGAAGATCCCTCTGGCTAGTGAGCTGAATGTATACTATAAGGGACAAGGGAGGAAATGGGGAGACCAGGTGGGCAGCTTTTACAGTGCCCCGGATGAGGATGCCGGTGGCTTGGACTAGAGTGTTCGGCGGAGGTAGTGAGACAAGATCAGATCCTGGATGTATTTGGAAGGTTGACCAAGGTCATGCCCAGAAGCCCGTGGGGAATGCCTGCCCCCTCTATAAAGCAGGCTGAGGGGCTGCAGCTGGAGAGCTGGCCGCGATCTCCAAGTCTTGTGGGTCTGAGCGCTTTTCCTTTTCTGCTCTCACCGCTCCGGTAGCCATAAGCTACGGCTGTAGGGTGCCGTAGGGGCGTGGTGAGGTGTTCCCTGCACCCTCGCCCGCACTTGTCATTTTGCCCTTCATCCGCAGGCCTGCATCTTTTTCCATTCCTGTGCGCGCTGCTGGCTTTCTGACATGCTGTCACCCTCAAGCCCTGGGGCCTTGGCCTCTGTCCATTCCTCCACCCCCACAATTCTATCTGGTGAACTCCTGTGTATCCCTAAGAGCCCAGTCCAAAGCTACCGCCTCTGAACTCCCTTCCCTGATACTCTTGGACCTTGGGGATTTCTTCCTCCACTGAAAATTCTCCTGTTCCGCTCCCTCCTGCACTCCATTGCCTGGGATCGACCGCTACTGGGGCTGGGGCTGTGCCTCCCTTCACACCCCCTCTTTCCGCTCTGTGTCCTCACAGCCTGGCCCAGGGCCCGGCACAGAGGAGGGAACAAAAACATTTCAGTGTATTCCTGGAGCAGTAGCTAGTTACTATGGAAACAAGGAAGTGTTGAAACTTCCCTAACTTTTGAGGTTGGGGTCACAGAGGGCAGCTCTGTTTTGTCCCCATGGGATCAATCCAGGATGACAATTCTAGGGTTCTTAGGGATTCAAAGTCACCTTAGGCAGGCAGGTCCTTTCCCATCCCTGGGCCTCAGTTTACCTATCAGTAGCATGGAAGCCTGGGGGTTGTTCTGCTCTCTAAGGCCATTTCTAATATCCCCTATCTCTCTGCCCCCAGTCCTGCCCTATAACTACAGGCAGGCCCTTTGTTCTCTTTGGGCCTCAGTTTCCCCATTTTGTTCATCTTTCTCTCTCCTCTGAGAAGTTACCTGCCTGAGTCAGATGCCTCCAGAATCCCAGAGTTTCAGCAGCCAAGTGACCCTCGATAACTAACCTGGGATTCTTGGGACCTGCAGAGGCACAAAGACGGAAGTCTTGCCTTCCAAGCGGGCAGCAGGGAGAGCAGGACGGTGGGTTGTAGGGAGAAGCCAGGCCAGCTCACTCTGGTCTGAACCTGCGCAGGCCCCTGGTCTCCTTCCCTCACCTTGAAGGTGGCCAGAGCCAGTGTTTGTCAGGGGGGCCTTGCCCCTGCGGGAGGCCGTGCACTCAGCCTTCCGGTGTGAGCAGAGGGTTACAGCTGACAGTGCTGGAGGGGCCCCAGGGGCCGCCCGCAGTGGTGGGGTGCAGTGGGTGGGCAGTCCCTTCTGGCCATGTGTCCTCTCCCTCCACTTCATTGCTCAGCTTCGTAGCACCCCTCGCCCTCACCCCCAGCAACCCCTGCCTGGCTCTTTGGAGTGCCTTGGCCGTCCCCAGCAGGCCCAGAAGGGGAGTGATCTGGGATGAGAGGGCCTCTGGGCTCTCTGGGCCTGCTTGCTCATCTGGAAAGTGGACAGTTCTCACCTCCCAGGGCTCCCAGGAGGGGAGACTGAAGAAGGCAGTTTGTGCCCAGTAAAGACGGGTGTCGGTATTGCCCGCTAGAGACAGGCCTAGGCCTCAGCTGGAGGGATGCCCCTGTGAACAGCTTTTTCAGAAAATGAACACTGGAAACTTTTCAGCGCGGGACTCTGGTGTTGGGTCTGAGAAGTACCTCCACCTCTGTGTCTGAGCCGCTCCCGGCGGTCAGGAGCCAGGTGGCCGTCGGGATGTCCTTCCCTGGCTGTTAGCCTGCCCGGTGTGTCTGCTGTTAGGCTGAACAACACCCTCAGGGCAGTACTGGGCCCTGGAGGGGACCCTGACCAGGGTCGGAAGACCCATTTCCCATTTCAGCCGTGTATCAGCTTCCTGACCCGGTCAAGGCCCTGGCTCTCTCTGCCCTCAGTTTCCCCATCTGTGCATTCGAGGCCCCTTCTGGCTGGAAGTCCTTTTGGAAGCCTGTTTGCATGTTTTTACCTCCAAGATAAGCAAGGCTCCCTACACCAGCCCCCCAAGATCGAATAGTGTTTATCTCACCTCTACTCAAAAAGTTCTCACGTTTCTTAAACAGGGGACTGCCATCTGCCCACATGGCTTTGGACTTCACCATGTGGATGGTGGTCTAATGAGTCACCCAGCCCCTCCTTGCCAGCAATCCTGTTTTTGTCCGTGCTTCCTCCTGGGGGCCTCAGGTGTCTCCCTCTAGACTGCCCCAGCCCTCTGCATTCTCCCCCGCGGACTGTCCTGTCTGTGAGGGTACCAGCTGGCTCTTATTGCTATGTCCCCAGAGGGCCTGAGCAGAGAGGGCGTTCAGTAACAGCTAGGTGAATGATGGAATGGAAGTGCTTAACTGCCCGGATAGTTCCAATTGTCTCAGCACGTCAGTTTTACTCTTCTGTATTCACTTGCTGGAATTTTGCTCAGTATAAAGGATCTTTTTTTAAAAAAACCTCAGTTGTTAGTAAGCTCCAAGGCCAGAACTGGTCTTCTATACTTTTGGCCAATCCCCATTTTTCAAAACTGGGGCTTTCTGTCTTGTGTTTTTGCATTTCCTTTATTCGCCTTGTTTGAGCAGCTACTTTTTCTTTTTGGGACTCTAGACAGTAAATAATCCTACCTCGCATTTTATTGAGATTTCTCATCCCAAAAAGGCAGGGAGGGTTAGTAAACACTCAGTTTGGGTGGTTCTTTGCTTTGCTGTGTTTTTTCCTTTGTGAATTTGATTGTGTCTGTTTTTCCTGCCTGGTCCCCGGGCCTCTGACACCCCATCTTCCTGGGGGTTGCTCGGGGGCATTGCGTCTGCTGGGTCCACCATGTGCAGTAGTGTGCGTTGCATACTGCTCAACTGGGGGACACACACATTATAGCCCCCACACGTTATCCATTTATTAAATGAATTTCTGGTGGTTGGTAGTAAAGTATTTTGAGGAAGAGGAGCCTTGTTCTCATTATCATAAAGCCACTGTGAGGATTAGGAGTAGGACTGCCATTGGCCCACTGCCCTGACTGAAACTTGGACTCTCCCTTGGCTCCTCCCCAGGACTAAACCTATGACACTGGGTTTCCGTGTCCCCACCTCCCTGCCCTGAGCCTGGCCTGTGGGAGTAACTCATCAGGGAACTGAAGCCTCCAGACTCCACCTTCCAGATGTTTTTGAAGCTGCCCATCTTCTCCACCCCCCATGCAGCAGCCTTCTCCCTCAGGTGTCTACCTCCAGCCTCCCCTTTTCTGGCCTCCCCCCGACTTGGCCCCAAGTGTGACCTTAATAAAATGCACCTATGATCTTATTATCTTCTCTGCTCTACCTACGACTCCTCCGTGGCTCCCTACCACCCACAGCCTGGCATTCAGGGCCCTGTGTTCTCTGGCCCCAGCTGAACTTCCAATTGTCTGTGTTTTACACATTTAGTACTCTGCCCTGTCTGGCTGGCAAACTCCTAGGCATCCTGCAAAGCCCCATAGAAGCCTTGGCTAGCCCTTGTCACTTGTCAGATCAAGTGGGCTGGGCCCTCACCTTTGCCCTAGTTCCCCTAGCACTGTTTTCTGACCACTGTTGCAGTCGTCACCTGGCAGGACTGTAGCTACCAGCAGGGTACCCCAGCCATAGGCAGGCTGTGACTACCGACACCCAGCCCCACACGTGGCATCTAGTAAACATTCCAGAATCCTTGCTGACTAAGTAAGTAACTAAATGATGGCTCCACTTTACATAGAATTGGTAGGTTTTGTGGTTTGGAGGAGAAAAAATACATATATATATATATATATATATATATATATATATATATATATATATATAATATATATAATATATATGTACATAAATATGTATGTTTTTGTGGGGTTTTTTGCATTCTAAGCAAATGCCATGGAAATGACTTGCACACTTTGCTTGAGAAAGAATTGAATAATCTCAGCCCTGGGGTCCACAGCTGGCCCATGTACATGGCCTGACCCCTGGCCCCTTCTTTTGCATTCCCCGTCTCCAGTTAGAGCCAGAGGGATGGCTAGGCTGCACTGGGCCCCCAGGAGTGTCTCCTAGCCCTGATTGTCTTACCCAAAGCTGCCAGGCTCTGAGGCTGCCTGGGTGCCAGCTGTGCCCACGTTGCTGCCCTACTCCACTCGGCTTCCTGGGAGAAATGGCTCAGCAGCCACAGCCTGGCCAGGTCGCAGCGCCTCTTGGGCAAGACTCCCTGGGCAGGGCCAGGGGCTGGAGCCTCGCATGAACGGCCCATGCACCAGGCGAGTCTGTGGGCAAATGAGCTCCAGCTTACCCTGGTGCTGGGGGCGGGCAGGCGGGCGGGAGGGACACCCTTCTGTTGGGTAAACATGGGTGTTCAGGCCTGCCTGGGCACATCCCTGTGCCATATTGGTTAGAGGCGCAGGACGGCATTTGGCAGAGCTGGGAACTGCCAGGTGTCAGGCCAAGGGTGACCGAAAAGGACACTTGAGAGTCTCCACAGACCTTGCCTGGGACTCGGGCCTTCCAGCTTTGTCAAAAGCAGAGCAAAGGCTGCAGGAGGTCTGGGGGTCTTCAGGCCCACCTGACTCCCGGCCCTCCCAGTCTTGAGTCTCTTCTCTACCTCCCCACGGGCAGCTCCCTGGGACCTGGGACCGGTGGGTGGGCCACAGGGAGGTGACTTTGCTGAGCCAGGGCGGAGATCAGAGCTTCTAGTCAGGTGTCCCCTCTGAAGATGTATTTCATCCCACACTCATCTGAGGCAAAGCTTCTGTCCTTGGGAACCCCCACATGCACCAGGCATGGCTCTTTGGGATCTCGAGATTGCTACAACAGTCCTCCGAAGTAAGCTGGTGTTATCCCCATTTTAACCAGGAGGAATCTGGAGCTCAGAGGAGTCAAGATACATCAGGCCCCACAGCTCCTAAGGGGAATCTGCTCTTTCTCCCTACAGTTGGGCCTTGGGCCCCTTTCCAATTTTTCTTTTTAAATCCCGGCCTCTTGGTACAGATGAGCAACCCTATGGGCATGGTTGCCAGCTCCTGCCTCTGACTGGAGAGCCTGGCAGGTGCCTGGGCCGGTGCCTCATGGGGGAAGTGGACGGGTGGCCGTAAAACCCTGAGCAGCTGGCAGAGTTCAATGCCACCGAGGAGAGCACCTCTGTGGCCCATGGCTGGACCCTCAGCATATTGGACCATCCTCCCCCCATGTAGCTGGAGCCAAACCCTGCTTCGGTGCAGGAAAATGTGCCCTTGGCACTTGTGTAAACACAGATCGAGGACCACACCATTGACAGAGAAAACACGATGCCACCCCCCCCCCCGCCACCCCCATGAATCCAGCACTGTGGGCGGGAGCGTTGCCTACTTACTTTCTTGGCGATGAACTTGGCTGAGGCTATTTCTTATCTTCTCTGATTTCCTCTTGGCTAGTTTTGGCCCAATGCTGTTGGAGTCCCTGCTTCCTTCTAAGGGAAGCAGCAGACCCCTCTTCCTGGGCCTCGAAACATAGGGCCTCGTAACCCTAGGGCTACGATGTCAAATCAGACAGAAGTCAGGTGGACATGGGCAGAGCTGGGTCCTCTGGGGACTTGGGGTGACAGCTGCATGCTCCCTGAAGGTGGATCCCCATCAGGACACGTCAGCAAGCGTGTCTCCATCTGGAAATAAGGATTAGCCCCTGGCTTTGGAGGGCTGCCGGAGTCACCTCTACAGGCCACACCTGGAACGGCGAGCCAACCAGTCCTTTTCAGGACAGGGGCCAGACCTGCCTTGTCCTTTGTCCCTCTTCCCCCTTCCTCCTCCCAAGGCCACCTGCTCCCTTTTTACCCACATGCGCGTGTCCAAGTGTGCGCACGTGAGTTCCTGGTTTGGGGAAGGGAGGGGCAGCTTGAAGAGAGACAGGACAAACCCGAGTGTAATTTTATTTCTGTGGTTCTCCTTTCAAGCTGTCACGGTTAATCTATTTTACTTGTCACTTTGTAAATCATTATGCAGGATTAAGCCTTTTACCAGCTTTTAAGGCGTCTGCAGCCCTCGACAACCCACCTCTTCCCCACGCTGCCTTCCGAATGTCCCTCGCTGCTCTGGGCTCTGGCCCACTGCTGCTCTTTCAGGCATGTTCAGTTGGAATGAACATGGGAAGCCTGGGGGACCTCACGCCTGTCCTCGAGTTTAGCTGGCCCATATTACTGATGGGAAGACAAACTCAGGAGGGGCGGGGTGCCCAGGCTGTGCCCTGGATGCTCGATTGTTTCTGATGTGCCTTGAAGCAGTCGGGGAAGGGGGGGTAGGGTCTGACAGTCATGCAGGGCACCGCAGTGGGAGGGTTTGTCCTCATTGCCCCCAGGGGCCGGGCGCGCTCCTCTCCTCGTAAGACTGTTCAAGACCCACAGGGAGCTCCAGCTTGGAAGAGGTTGAAGGGAGGCAGGGATGGGGTGGGCTGCCCACATGTGCTTGGAGCTCAAGAAGGACCCCCTGTCTGCTCTAGAGTGCAGGGCCAGGCATGCAAGCTGGGGTGACAGGGAGCTGGAGATGTAGCTAGAGGCCCCCACCCTGGCATGCAGGATCCCATTTATTGATTTCTCTAGAATGCCATGCCCTCCTGAGAAGGCTCCAGGATGCAAGAACAATGAAAGCATTCGTTGAAATGTTGGGAGTCGCAGACAGTGGCCAGGGCCCACTAGGCCAAGAGCCAGCAGTGTGCAATGCTGCATTTCCCATCGCCAGCCCATCTGGAGAGGCCTGCTGAGCAAAACAGAAAACAAAGACACCCCCTTGCAAGGCTGACACACATTTGGGGAGCTGAGGCTTGCGGGGTGCCTGTTGTGAGAGGGACAGGGATCTATGTGCCCGGGGGGCCATGAAAGGGCAATTCCTTCTTGTTGCTCGGGTTCCAGTGTTCTCTCCTGCCTGTCCGCTGGTAGAGGCCCCGTCTTGTAGGCCAACATTCACCCAACCTGCTTCCCTCGTGCTCCACCCAGATCTCCTTTGTCTTGAAACTTAACAGATGAATCACTGGCTTGGCATTTCAGTCCAGCAGGAGAGCTGCTGGAGTAACCCTTAGGGCAGGGCTCCTGCTTGGCCTGGGGAGGACTCCTGATGGAGAACAGGAACCCTCCTGCAGCCTCCAGATGCTGGGTCAGCCCCCCCCCCCATGCTGGGTGGCAACTGCCTCCTTATTTTCCTGGCTTTAGATGAGCTCCTTCTAGAAGGCCAGACCCTCTCCCTTATATCCCTTGGCATGGGGGCGCATAGGGCACAGGCTAAAGCAATATTTCTTGAAAGGTTGGCCCAACAAAAATTCTGAGACCCTCACTTTCAGGAGTTTCACAGTCTAACTTGGAAACTCAGCCTTGGCTACTTGGCAGAGCAGGAACAATACATCCTGAAGTACTAGAGAGATCAGCTAAGAAGTTCCATGGGGAACTTGGAACCAGTGAGAGATGAGAGTGGGCTAGAGTGGTCAGGGAGGGCCTCCTGGAGGAGGGGGCATTTAAGGGTGGTGTTGAAGATGGAGAGGTTTTCTCCAGAACAAAGCAGGAAGGAGGGGGAGGAAAGACACTTCTGGGAGACAGAAAGGTGTGACCAAAGGAAGAGAGGTATACATATCAGGGGTCTGGGGGAGCTCAGCCAGAGCCCCGTATCTTCAGGGGAGTAACCAAGGCCAAGTCTCCAGGAACGGCTGCGACCCCAGAGAGAAGGCAGGGTGAGGAGGGGACATTGATCCTAGGGCTGGGGCAGGGAAGCTTGAGCAGGGAAGGGCGGGGACAGAGTAGCATTTTGGGCGGTGAATTAGAAGGCAGGGAGCTGCCCAGCTTGGAGGGGGAGACCGAAGCCTTGCTGATAACATAGGTGAGCGAAGTCCCTCAGGAGCAACTGTGCTGGGTGGCAGGGCTGTGAGAGCGGGCCGGGGGGGGCCGGGGGGTCCTCCAGCGGGGCTCCTCCAGCGCTGAGGAGGGGGTAGAGAAAGCAGGGGCTTCTGAAGGTCCAGCGCCAGTTTGTCCTGACAACTCCCTTACTGGGTGATGTGGTCCTCAGCCTCTGTCATCAGCCTGCCAAATGGGGAGACTTAAAAGCCCCTGCCCGCCTTTCTGCCGGCTGCTAGGAGGAGAAAAAGAGGCACGGTTAGGGGAAGGTTTTTGTGAGCTGACATTGTTGGTGGGGTGTCATCTCATTCTGGAAAATCAGTGGCAGCGGTGACATGGCCATTTCATGGCTCCTGGCCTCCCTCCATTCTCTGGCTTGGAGGCACCCTGTGCATCTAGGTGTCATTCTCAACAAGCCATGTGTCTTCGGACCCGTCCCTTCCCTCCTGCAGGCCTCAGCTTTGCTCTCAGTAACTGGGTCCATCCCGGTAATCCCTGCCCACCCCCCCCCGGTGCAGAGTGTGGCAGTAAATGTGTGCCATGTACGGACACCGCCTCTGGAGTTCCCTGCTAGGAGACTGAGGCTGGGGCGTCCTTCTGTGGGCAGGGCCTGGCAAGCCCAGTCGTCACGACAGCACAGTGATCCCTCCTCGTAAGCTTCGGAACTTCCAAGAGGACCCGGTGCATGCCTCTCAGTCTCTGACGACTTCTAGGTCCATTTTGTGTGTTCTTGCACTTCCTGCCCACTCGCTGGAGGCCCCCTGAAGAGTCTGGCCCCAGCAAGCCGTTCTCAGATCCCAGCTATTCCCCAGCAAGCCTTGCACACGCATGTGCCTTGAAGTGATGCTCCTGGCTGTTCGGGAATCCCAGTGCCAGCTGGCAGGGGGGCGGTCAGGTAGCTTGCTTTTCTGTAAGATGGGTGAATTTTTTTTAGAACAGATTTTGTTTTTCTGATCACCAGAGCTGTTTGCATATGAGGCAGGCAGTCGAGGGACTGAGTCAGTAGGAGAAAGGCTTCTGGGGACTCACAGTCTAGAGCATAAAAGGGACCATCCTGAAGCCATCCAGCAAGAGTGACTGGGTGGCCGGTCCAGTCATAATAATGGTGATGATTATTTTCTGATTCTTCACCACCACCGCCATGGTCAGGAGACTTACTAGGGTCTCAGCACTGTGCCGGGTGGTGTATACGCATTATCTCATTTAATCTGCCAGAGAACCCTGTGAGGAAGGGACTATTTTTATCCCCATTTAACACACATGCACAAATGAAGTGGTGCTCAGAGAGATTAAGGCCACAAAACTAGAATGTGTCAGAGGCACAAGTCTCAGTGTCTAGAACCTTCTCTCCCACTGCCCTCGTTGACCACTTCACATGCCCTGGATGCCTCTTCAGGGCCCATGCCTCGGTCAGTCCCCACGAGACAGCGTGAAGCCTTCTTCCTCTTTCCAGGAGGTGTGGGGTACAGAGGACTTTCTGTATTGGGGAGATAAAAGAGCCCGTTTGGGATGATTTTTATCAGCTCGAGCAAGCCGGTTTGACTTACAGGAAGAAGCCAATTTGCATTTTGGGAAAGAGCTGAGTGTAAAGGCCACGGTGAGCACTGGGTAGATTTATAAATAAACAGTCGGCCGGAGGCGTTGTATGTCCCCAGCCGTACAATGCTGGGCTCATATTGACACCACAGACCCGTTGGGCACGTCGCAGCTGCCGTTTGGACAGAAAGGGCCTAATCGAGTAAGAGCATGCCAAGGAACCCATCCTCCGGCCTGGCTTCCCGGCGCGGGCAAGCCGGTGAGTCCGGCGGCAGCCGGGCCCGTTTCCCGGGGCCTTGGCGTTGCGAGCCGGGGGCACACTTCAGGAGACTTCCATTCCTTGGCCTTGAAATGAGTAGGACTGACTTCCCAGGTTATTTTGAGAATTAAGGGAGGTAGGGTCGACTCCTGCCGACATACCAGTCGTCTCTGTCCTGCTGTGGGTTAACTGGGTGATTTAGGGCAAGTTCCCGGCCTCCCTGGACCTCGCTCTCCTCTTCAGAAGGCAATGGAGTGGATGCTGGCCAGGGGCCTAGGACCCTCAGGCCAGAGGGGGCTGCTCCGGCCCCACAGGATCCAGGAACTCCAGCTCCCTGGCCAGCCAGATTCTTATCCCACAGCCTCCCCGTGTGGGACCCCTGGCCTTTGGCTTCCCCGTCAGCGGTGGGGGTGATGGAGGTTGTTAATGTGTACTAATGTATGCTTAGTACTTAGCATGGAGCCAAGCACATGGAAAATTCTCATAAATCAATTATATCTGGAATCCTTATTTCAGGGGGCAAGAAAAATCTATCTTCAAATCAGAATACTATCAGTTCAGTCAAATATTCTGATTTAATTCCAGATAATACTATACACCAGTAATAGCCATAATGCCAGTAGTTAGAAGACCACCCCTATCTGTTCACCGTGTGAACTCCCAGAACTTTCCACAGTGACCCTTGTCCAAGGCAGCCTTGCTCAGACGGACTTAACCAGCCTGGTCATTCAGTCTCTCCAGTCTCCAGCTCGCCGCTTGGCCCGATAAAGATCATCAGTGCTTCTTATCTGGCTGCTCTGAGGGCGGACCTGCCACTTCCCTGGCCTTCTGATCACGCCTGTCTGTTGCCTGGGGCCTGGAATATACCTGATACATGCCACCTCGTGAACAAGGTCCCTTGGCACCCGTTCGTGCAGGAATAGCACCTGGACCCCAGCACCCCTACGGGGATGCCCAGTTATTCTACAGGGTGCCGTGGGTCTTTTCCCCACAGAGTCCAGGTGTTTCAAAGTTTCTAGAACATGCCGAGCACTTTCCAGTCTCAGGGCCTGCCTCTGCACGGGATCCCTCTGCCCGCATGCCCCATCATCTCATGGCTCTTCTCAGAAAGGCTGAGGCTTGTTTCAAGCCTTTAGGGGTTCTGTGTCTTGTGGCCACCTGGGGCCCTCGTAGCTCAATCGTCATGGTCAGTTTGAAGGCCAGCAGACATCAGCACTAAAGGCGCCATAGGTGTGCACTGTGCACGGCCACCGAGGAAGATGTGCACTCCTGTTGCTGAAACTGACCTCTCTCGAGGTCCCTGTGAGACTGGGGTGGGGGGGAGCCCAGGCTTCCCACCCCCATCTTGTAGGGAGACCAATTGGACAGATCTTGGTGCCGTTAGTTACATGCTCTGCTTAGTAGAGAGACCGGGATCGGAACCGGTTCCTGGCCTGACCTTAAGCCCTCCATTTCCCACTTGCCCTGCTGCCTGAGGGGTCCTGGAGGACGCTGAGGGGCAGGAGGGGCTGGGTGAGGAGGAGCAGGAGATGAGTGCTGACGGACAGATGTTTGCCCCAGGAGCTGGAAGAGAGAGTGTTTCATAGGCCCTCTGGCGTGGAGGTCAGGGGTGGGACGAGGACCATCAGCCCTGAAACAATCAGCCTTCTTCTCGAGAACTTCTTTTTTTTTTTTTTTTTTTTTAAAGATTTTATTTATTTATTTGACAGAGATAGAGACAGCCAGCTAGAGAGGGAACACAAGCAGGGGGAGTGGGAGAGGAAGAAGCAGGCTCACAGCAGAGGAGCCTGACGTGGGGCTCGATCCCATAACGCCGGGATCACGCCCTGAGCCGAAGGCAGACGCTTAACCGCTGTGCCACCCAGGCGCCCCTTCTCGAGAACTTCTTGATTCAATATGCTGCCTTCAGGGACTGCTCGAAACTGGCTCCTCTGTCCCTGCCTACACTCAGACTTGGGCACTCATTCCCACATGGGCGAGGGGGCCTGCAGGGGGTAGTGCCCCGCTAGGCTCTGGGGCTGTCACGGTGACCAGACAGATAAGGTCCCTGTCTGCAGGGAGCCAAAGGGGGAAAACAGGTCAACCAATGCCCCTTTATGAATTGTGTCAAAGCGCTGAGAAAGAAACACATGGGCTGCTGCATGGAGAATGGGGAGGGGTGGGCGTGGGGGCCCTTGAGGCAGGAAGGCCTTTCTGAGAAGAGCCACTAGGTGATGGGGCATGCAGGCAGAGGGAATATCCCATGCAGAGGCAGGCCCTGAGGCTGGAAAGTGCTTGGTATGTTCTAGAAACTTTGAAAGGAGTCTCATGTGGCTGGGGCCAAGTGGCCTGAGAGAAGGTGGGCCCTACCCACATCTTCCACCTCATCTTGGGTCTTCCACTGGCTTCCAGACAGCCAGCAGAGCTGCCAGGCCTGCTGTGGGCACAGGCCCAGGTGTGGACACAGGGCCGTGTCTGCTCGTGGGTTCCAAAAGGGCCAGCTCCCTGCCCCAGCCAAGGGGCACGTGACAAGATGACATCGATGGTTATTTCTGCCTCCCACCAGCCACCTCCATCATAGCAACATGAATGGGAGGCCTGCCCTGAGCTCTTGCTCTGTCCCCAGCTTGACTCTGTTTGGGGACACCACACTTACCACCCTTCACCACCTGGTATTTCAGTGACCCTTCTGCTGTCAAGGAGTGAGGAGGTTGGTCACCAGGGGTCCTGGAACGAGCACAGGTTCTCCCACCTGAGTTGGCCCCGGCCCCAAGACCTTTATTTACTTTGGTCCTTGCCTAAAAACTCTGGTAGCAAAGCTGCCTGGAATGAAATGTGAAGAACTCAAGATAATAATAAAATCAATTGGACTGTTTCCCCAGTAATTCTAGAGACTGATGCATCATTAATGTTGGTAATACAGTGCCTGTCAGATCACAAACTTCTCAATAAATGTGCAGCTGGCGAGCTCTGATAGAAATTGGAGGCAAGCAGAGAATGAGATTTGGGGCCTTTGATATATGGGGTGTCAGCAGTGCGGTGAGGTTTTTATCAATTTCTGTCACTTTGGGCTTTTGTGCTCACTACATATGTGGTCTTCATGGCACCTCTCTGCGGGCTGCTGGATGCTAACCGCCCTCCCCTCGTAGCAGGAGGAAGAAGAGCTCCTGGAGGGGCCTTGACATCCCGCTGGGAGCCTTCTGTGGGGCCTCATGACCAAGAGCTTCTCAGGCCATGTGAGCGCATGAGATGGGCAAAATCCAAGGCTTTGGGACCTGACCCCATGTGTCACTCAGCCACCCCACGAGCGTTTATTGGAATCCTGCTGCGTCCGGAGCACCACTGGGCTCTGCCTTTGGGGGCTCCAGGAGCTTTGATGGAAGCTTTGGGCTTGGGGAGGGAGAATGGTCGAGTGGTCGTTTCCACCTAAGGGTCAAGGGTCAGAGGGAAAGTGGAAGGAACTGAGGGTCTAAACTAATGCGGTGGATCGGGGAGAAGGGCCTGTTCGGCAGGGGGCACTCAGGAGTTGATGGGGGAGCAAGGAGTTCGACAAGGTGAGGCCCCCAGGGTGGGGGCGAGCAGGTAGGAACCCTTCAGAAGCAGCATCACGTGGTGCGTCGCGTGTGCCCCGGAGCCAGACCGCAGGGACCGAATCCTAGCGCCCACGCTTATCAGCTGGGCCACCGCAGGAAAGTGACTCGACCACCCCGTGCCTCAGTCTCTTCATCTGTAAAATAGGGCTGTAGTAGCAAAGCCACCTACCTCGGAGGGATCGTGTGAGCATCAGAATTAATGGCAGTACGGGGCTCAGAACAGGCCTGGGTGTGCTGGGAGCCCCTGACCAATACTGGTGTTACGTTGGCACGGCTGTCTTGATGGACTCCAAGAACCTGAGAGCCACACACACGAGCTTCAGGGAGGTGAGGAAGGACATTCCGAGAGCTGGGAGGAAGCAGAGCCGGGATTGGAACCCAGCTGCTGTGGAGGCTGGGTTGGGCACGGCAGGTCAGAAGCCGGAGGGGGGAGGTGCCATGGGGACAGGGCTGGCACCTGTCTAAGGACTGGACCTGTGAGGGCACCATCACGATTGGCGAGGTTAATTAGCAAGTGGCCAGTGGATGGGTTCAGGCTTTTGTAGCCTTTGGTCACTTGTTGGCACATCTGGGGGGGGGGCAGTTCTGAGACTCAGGCTTGAGCGAGGAGCATTGGAATCGGCTCCTGGGGTTTGGCAGGAGGAGGCTGGCTCTACCTGGCAGGTGAGCCAAATGGGAACCCCTCTGTTAGCAATGCCAGCCATGGGTCCCATGCCCCCCACTGCACCCTGCCAAGGAGTCGGCCCTGAAAGCCAGCAAGGCCTTGCAGCCTCCTTGACACCCACCCCAGAGCCACAGCCTTGGAAACCAGAGCCTAGAGGACTCCCTGGTGGTGGGAGGGACTTGGGGGTGGGCATTCTGATGAAGTCATGACTGCCACCAGCCGGCTGGGACCTACCCTGATGGCCTGGGAGTTGGGTATGCCACAGCCGGAAAGCCAGTGCTCCTGGGGGTCCCCTGAGCACTGGGGCCCTGCTCTACTGGACAGGGGTCCCTCCCCAGTCTCCCTTTAATGCATCCCTCCCTCTCCTGGCTTTGCAGGAACCTGGGATTTACTCACTGGTTTTGCATCTGTGTTTGCTTTGAAAGGAAGGCCAGGTTGCAAGGCCCCCTGGGGCCTCAGGAAAGAGGAAGCAATCTTGTTAGTCTGGGGTGTGGAAAAGGCAGGGGGCCCTGCACTGCACTTTCGAGCAAGGAGAGGTGGCATCGGGGCCCAGCTCACCCCAGGCTCCCTCTGTATATCTTGGAGCCTCTGTGACCCTTACAGGTCCTCCTGGTGCTGATACTGGTACTTGCTCTGGGTTGGGGAAGACGGCTGGTCCTACATTGTGCAGGTGACTTGCCTGGAAAGAATCTCTCTCCATACACCCCTCCCCCTTCCTGCCCACCCGGTGGCTGGGCTTGGAGGAAGTGTCCCCTTCCGCCCAGAAAGAGTTCAGGCCCCTGTGCGAGTGGGGGCTGGGTGAGGCGCTGAGAAGCTGCAAGGTAGGGTCGCTGCGGGTGCAGTAGGAGGAGGGGCAGGTGGCTGTCTTCACTACTTAGAGCGCTGGGTCCCAGAGGCACAGGAGCGTGGGTGGTGACTCTTCCATCCTGCGTGGGTCCCACCACTACTGCCTATGTGACCTTAACAAATCCTCAGCCCCTATGAACATCACTTTGCTTATCCCCAAATTGGGAGTCCTTGATTGGGGGTGCAGTGGGCCATGCCTCACGATGCTCAGAATATGTCTGCTGAGTACCAGCCCTGTACCAGGCTCTGGGTGACAGGTCCCAGCCTGACCCCAGGAGCTCAGAGCCTCACTAGGGAGTAAGACGGGCCAGCATTCCTACAGCAGCGGGATCTAGCGGCTGTGATCATAGCCTAGCTGAGTGGAGCAGCTCAGGTCAGGCTGCTGGAGAAGGGTATTCAGGGAGGGCTTCCCACAGGAGGTAACCTTTGAGCTGCACCCCAAAAGATGAGTCAGGCAGTGCTCAGGAGAAAAGGCATAGTGGGGGAGCATCAGGCCTGGGTGGGTGGGAGCCAAGGAGCTCAGTGGGGGACCCGATCACATCCTCGGAGGGCCTTAAATGCCATCCACGCCTTAAGGTTTATCCTTGATGCAGGGTCAACAAGAGAAGATTTGGAGGGGAGGAGTGACCCAGCCAGATGTAATTTACAGAACAATCACTGTGGTGGTAGCTTGGAGGGTGTTGTCACAGGGCCCTTTAGAGCCCTGCCACCATCCAGGACGGAAGGCATAAGGCCCCGGTGTTGGCAGGGACCTGGACACGGGAGACAGGAGCAGGGGTGCAGTGGTGCTGCATGGGACAGGTGAGGGGGACCCCTGGGTGCCGTGGTATCTGAGGGGTGCCCTCAACCCTCGGGGCTTGTGCACACAGAATCCCTGGGCACTCATTTCATGGTGCAGACGCCAGCCGCACTCTGGCGTATGTGGGCGGGTCACCTCAAAGGCTGGTGGAGCGCTGAAGGTCCAATGAGCAGCACAGAGGCTGGGACTCCGAGAGGTCCCGAGACCACTGGAGCCTCTCAAGGCCAAGGGTGGAGCTGATAGCAGGTTGCGGACTCTCGAAGGGATACATGGAGGTGTCGCAGGGGTGGACTTGGTGGGAGAGAAGAGACAGGACTGAGCTCTTACGTTGAGAGTTAATTCAGCAAACGGTTACAGAGGGCCCTTCCTGTGCCCGCTTTGTGGGTGACGGTGACGGGGGCAAGGTTTTTGCCCCAGGGAGCTACTGACTGTCTAACGGAGCAGGCCACGCGGCGCTGGCAGGGTGCTGAGCTCACTCTGCTGGAGAAGGAGGCAACTCAGTCAGTCCTCTGGGATGACTGGGGGATTCTCAGGCCAAGAAGTGGGGGGGGGGGCGCCTGGGTGGCACAGCGGTTAAGCGTCTGCCTTTGTCTCAGGGCGTGATCCCGGCGTTATGGGATCAAGCCCCACATCAGGCTCCTTCGCTATGAGCCTGCTTCTTCCTCTCCCACTCCCCCTGCTTGTGTTCCCTCTCTCGCTGGCTGTCTCTATCTCTGTCAAATAAATAAAATCTAAAAAAAAAAAAAAAGTGGGGGAAGGGCATCAGAGGCAGAGGGAACAGCCCCTGCAAAGACTCAGAGGACCAGAGAGATTTATCAGAGAGCTACAACCCTTCAATTCAGGCCAGAAGGCATGGACTTTGTTCCCACCTAGGGGCAACAAGTCAGCCAGGCCTCCCAAATCAGAGAAGAAAGGCCCACAGCTGCTAGATCCTGAGAGGCCGAAGAGCCTCAGCCTGATGGGTATTCAGGGGTGTAGCGGAGGTCAGTGCTTGCAGGTCACTGCCTGCCCAGGGAGGGTGACCAAGCCGGGTGCCAATCCTCCGACACCCCGCGTGTTTCTTCTTGGCATGACCACATTCATAGGAGCCGTGAGGTCAGACAAGGGCCTGTTTGTCCAGAGGGAGGGGCCGCCTCTAGGCAGGCGACTGGCACCTACCCCTCCGTGTTAAAGTCCATCTGGATGAACCAGGGCAGGGAGGGAGGGAGGAGGGGAGCCAGGTGATGACTGTTCTGGCAAGCGTACGCGGCCATCCTGCACGAAGGCAGGCCGTGGGGCTCCAGCGGCCAGTACTGCTTCTCACAGCCGCGTCCCCACCCCGAACACACTCGCTAAGGAAGCGCCGTCAGCACTCGACGCTCTGGGAAGGAGACGTGAGGGACAAGGTGTCAGTTACTCACTGCCACTTGCCACTGCACAGAGCGGTGACTGAGGACCAGAGTGGGGAAGTGGCTGGCTCCAGCTCACACAGTGAGTTGGACAGCCAACCAGTTCCCAGCTCTCGTGGCACCATGGCCCCCAAAGCTTAGAAATACACTGGCCGGGCACCCTCAAGACTCAGATTCTGGCCACCTTTTCTGGACCCCCTGCTTTAGCTGCGTCTCTAACCCCCAAGAGGAGGAGTGGTCAGCTCCCTCCTGATGGGCTCTTGCCTCCCTCCTCCTAAAATGACCCAAGGAAGCAAACCCAGAAAGCCCTGGTCCTCGCCTGCATTGGACCAGGTACCGTCCAGGCCAAGTGGGAGATGTGCCTGGGTAATGTGGACACAGCGAGGTCCTGAACCCCTCCTGACAGGGAGGCAGAGATCCCAGCTCTGGGACTGTGTAAACATAGTTATTTTTAGCCCTCGGAGGGCTGTGGGCGCAACAGCAGCGTGACCCGCATTTGGCTCGGCCCCCTCCTCCTGCCCCACCAGGGAGAGGAGGGCTCCTTTGCCCCCCTCTCCCCGCCATCAGCCTCGGGGCTGGGCCAGTGGATTCCGGGACCCACTAAGAGAAGGAGCAGGGTGGGGGATCTCAGCAAGGCTGCCCACGGCTGGGAGCTGAGGCCAAGCCCAGCTCACCAGGGGCAGGATGTGGTTTTCAGAGAGGCGACATTTCAAGTTGCAAGAGAAATATTGGAGCCACACGATTTCATGCTTTTTCCATGGGCTTTTATTCTCTAATCTTCGTCCCTTCCTCGGTCTGGGCATCAGGAGGCCTGGTCCCGAGGGAACGTGCTGCCGCTTCTACCACCGAGCGCTCGCGGGCATATGGGGCGCCTCTTGTATCTCACGTATGCCCTCACCAGTGAAGTGGGATCATTCCCAACCTGCTGTGGGGGCAGGGCTGTGGGGACGAGGTCGTGGATGCTCACTCACGTGTTCCTTCAACAGACACTCACGGAACATCGGTTTGATGCCAGGCCCTATTCTAGCTGCTAACTGTAAAGCAGGGAGCCAGCCCGGCAAGGTGCTGACCCTCCTGGGACTAACGTCATCGGGGTGGGGACAGGAGACAATTAACAAATAAGTACATGCTTCAACAACAATCAGCCTGCCATCTGTACGGTACAGGAATTATAAAGAGTTAGAAGTTGTGGAGTCACTGGGTGGACGAGGGGCCTGTATTTTAGACAAGGGCTATGAGGAAGGACCTCCTGAGAAACTTAAATAAAACAGAGCTCACCGTGCTGGGGATAGGAGGTGGTGAGAGGGAACAGCAGGTGCAAAGGCCCTGGGGCAGGAAAACCAGTGGGGCTGGAGAGCAGCAATGGTGCAGGAGCAGGCAGTGTACTTGGTGAGGTGGGCAGGGGCCAGAAGCACAGGGTGTGGGGGCCATGGGGATGCCTTGGGGAGGGCTACAGACAGGAAAAGCCTCCATGCCTGCAAGGGGGAACAGGAGGGAAGTGAGAGTGGGAGGCCAGTGAAGGGCTATTGCCCTTGCCCAGGCAAAGGAGCTGGCGAGAGGTGGGCAGGTTAGAACCCAGGCGGGGTGGACGGGGGAAGTGGCAGATGGCCTGGCTGAGAGGAAGCACCAGAATGAAGGAAGGCTCCTTGACTTCTGCATTGGATGCCTGGGTTGTTGGCGGGGAGAGGGCAATTGATCCGGAAGGGGCCAGTAGAGGGTGGAGGAGGAACAGGATCTGGGGAAGAAGCTCTTGTGGCTGCATTGCATTTGTTCTACCTGTCAACGTTTGAGTCCAGAGGGTTGCTCAGGGAGCAGCCGCATGGGGAGTGCCAGGCCCCAGTCTGGCACGGCTCTCCTCCCGGGGGCTCTCTGCCAGCCTCCAGCCAGGCTGTGTGGGCGGTTGCTCCCTCGGGGCCTGGCCTGGGGTTTTGTCCCAGTGCATGATGGATGAGGGCCTTCCGGTTCCTTGACTTGGAAGTGGGCGTGGGTGGGGATGGGCAGTGCCTGCATCCTTGGGGCACAAGGGGTGGAAGGCTCTGCCCAAAAGGCTGGACTGCACAGACCAGAAGTCTCCCTGCTCAGGGACGTTAGAACACCATTTGTGCCAGCTGGACCCAAGGCCTGGGTGTCCCCTACCAAGCCTTCTTCTCAGTTGGATTGACTTACTGTGAAGTAGCCGTGGGTCCTCGTGTGTTTGAACCAGGATGCCAAGGACAGAGGGAGTTAGCAACACGTTTGGGACTTTTTTTAAAGTAAGCTGTGTGCCCAACGTGGGGCTTGAACTCACAACCCCGAGATCAAGAGTCCCATGCTCTACTGACTGAGCCAGCCAGGCACCCCAACATGTTTGGGATTTTTAACAGCAAACCTGGTTTGCCTTCATTTTGACATCAGCCAGCTGTGTGACCCTGAATATGTGCCCTCCCCTCTCTGGGCCTTGGAATTCCCACCTGACGCTAGGATGGAGTGAAAGGTCCTCAGGGTCCTACAGCTTGAGATGTTGCATTTTGGTTACAGAGGATTGGTATTGAGGGTTGTGATGCGGGTAAAGAAGGGGCTATGGAGATGCCTTGCAGGGCCCTGGGGTGCCGATGAGTATGCCATAGAGGCCACCTGAAAGATGGTCACAGGAGATCAGTCAGAAATGCCAGGCTGCCTATGGAAGGTCAAAAGGACTAGCTTACCATACAAGCAGTTGTGTCCTCAGGAAAATCACTAAGGATTTTTAAAGCCTCAGTTTTGCCATCTGCAAAATGGGGTCCTAAACTTCAAGGACCTCAGAAGGATGAATAACTGCTGAGGTCATGTGAGGAGAGTGACCTCGGAGCTCAGCTTCTGGCTCATAAAATGTCTTTGGTTTCTGGAGGTGGCCTTTTCCCTGTCCCTCTTCAGTTGACAGCAGGAATCCAAATTTCAGGGGAGGGGCTCTTCTGCTGTTGGGGCTTCCTCTGAGAGCCACAATCCTGGGCCTGGGCAGCCTGCCAAACCTAACTCTGGAGGCAGTGAACCTCGCTGTGGCCTTGGGGACTGGCCCACTGGCCTTGGCGTTCTGAGCAACAGCTTAGGTAACGCGAGGCGAGGCGCTTTGGGGCTCCAACCAGAGGCGGTAATGAGCCTTGAACTCACGCCAGTTTTGTTTTGTGTTTTATTTCTCAAAGAGGGGATGGGCTTTGATTTCCTATCATCATCGATGTGGTTGCTGTTGTGTGTGTGTGTGTGTGTGTGTGCACACGCGTGCGTGCGTCTCTATGTGTGTGTGTGTGTGTGTGTGTTGACTGCTCTGGGTTTTGGAGCTGTGGTGGAAAGTGAGGGAACTAGCAGATGCTGTATCCATTTGCCACCAAACTGTCTTGAAACGCTATAAATATTTTCTAAAAAGACTAGCTTCCCAAGCCCGATGTGTTAGTTACCTCCTCCCCGAGAAACCGATTCCCGAAAATTAAGACAAATAACGTCTTAAATCGCAGTTGTTAACCTCAGGTGTAAAAACAGTTACCACGCCAGCCGCGGGTCAGAGTGACTCCCTCCGCCTAAGTGACTCCAAGTGGCTTCGAGATGGTAGTGGCAGCAGAGAGGGACCAACCTTGTGCTCAGTCAGGAGGCCCGAGTCAGAAGCCTGGCTTGGCCGCTCGCTGCTGTGTGACCTCAGGCCAGCGGCCTCACCTCTCTGAGCCTCTTGTTTCCTCATCTGGGTGACAGACCTGTCACCTGCCTCCTCTGAGAGCTGGCAAGCGTCACTGCGCTGGGTTTGTGCTCCTCGAGGTACAGAGGTGACTGTCGGGGGTTCACGCGCTACACTCGTCACGACTGAGAACACTCCCCTGCCCCCCGCCCCTCCACCCCACCCTATATGCTCCAGTCATCTGGCTGCTTCGAGGACAGCCTCCAGGGCCTGGGATGCTTGCTGGTCTCCCTTGTCAGCAGGGAGAGGCAGGGGCCTTGGAGCCTCTCGCAGGCCGGCCGGCAGCAGAGAAATGCCACAGTCCACACCCCTTCCATTGCCTTTTATGTTCAACGTCTCTTTGTGGTGAAGGAGGCTAACTGTGTATTTAAGGTAATACTATAAAGTTTTTTTTAAAACATTAATGTAGTTTAACAAGAACTGTGATTTCAAGAACAATATTAAGGGGCGCCTGGGTGGCTCACTGGGTTAAGCATTTGCCTTCGGCTCAGGTCATGATCTCAGGGTGCTGGGATCCAGTCCCGCATGGGGCTCCTTGCTCAGCAGGGAGCCTGCTTCTCCCTCTGCCTGCCTCTCCCCCTGCTTGTGCTCTCTCTTTCTCTCTGACAAATAAATAAATAAAATCTTAAAAAAAAAAAAAAAGAACACTATTAAACAAATGGCAGTCTAGATGGCAGGAGGAGTTGACAGAAACCAGGTGGGCGGCTGGGACACCTGGGGCCAGTGTACTGTTCATGTTGGCCTTGTCTTACAGCCCCCTGTCGACCTCCTTCACCTTCTATCTCCTCAGAGAGGAGTGGACGGGGACAGGCGATGAGAAGGACACTGTGGCAAACTGTCTTCTGACCACACGACACTCTCAGGTGACCACTATGCTTCGTCACAGAGGGGCCGCAGCGGTCCCGCTCCCAGGGTCCAGGCCTTACTGGTGGAGGGTAGCAGTCGCTCCACCAGCCGGCGTGTCTAACGCCACAGGTTTCATTTTATGCTCCACCTGGGAGGGACAGCCCGGAGTGCTGTTTCGAAAAGGAATTCTGAGGTCACATTTGACTCTGAAAGAGAGTCTGGGGATGGATGGTTAATGGCTGCCATGGTGTGGGAAGGGGGCTTGGTGACATAACCTGCCTTCCTGTCACTCGGGACCTCCTCCAAGCCCGTGGCTGGCCCCTGTCAGTACCGCATCGCCAGCACCAGGCCTGTTGGTCAGCCAGCGATGGAGCTAGAAGCTTCTGTTGGAACAAAGCAGGTGCTCCACGGGCAGCCCATTAGGCAGGGAGTCCCCCAACCACACTGTAGGCCAGGAGGGTCCGCACCCGGCCCTGTGCTCATGAAACCCGTGCGCTGAACTGTATACGCCGCGGCTAGCCCCGGGCTGCATACAGGGTAGGCGTCCAGGAACTGTGTTGACAGACCTGAGAACAGCCTGTGTGCTGCCACAGCTTCATGCCCCTCATCCGCTGTTCTTGGGGTCCCCCCCAGAGCCGGCATGCAGTCTTCTGGCTTGGAAATCTTGGCTGCCATGTACACAGACGTCGTGAGCATGCTCTGTCGTCCTCTGGGTGCTCAGTCTACCACTGCTCTCATATGTCAGTAGGGGAGGCAGCCCCATATGTCCCCATTTTACAGAGGAGGACACTGAGGCCCAGAGTTGGAAGGGACTTGCTTGAGGTCACACAGCGAGTTAATGCAGAGACCTGGCCTGAACCCATGGCACTCATCTGGCCATTTCACCTTCCACTCACAAAGAAAGCTCAAAAGACTTTACGCATCCTGGGGCACCTGGGTGGCTCAGTGGTTAAGTGTCTGCCTTCGGCTCAGGGCGTGATCCCGGCGTTATGGGATCGAGCCCCGCATCAGGCTCCTCCACTATGAGCCTGCTTCTTCCTCTCCCACTCCCCCTGCTTGTGTTCCCTCTCTCGCTGGCTGTCTCTATCTCTGTCAAATAAATAAATAAAATCTTTAAAAAAAAAAAAGAAAAAGAAAAAAGATTCTTTCTCAAAAAAAAAAATTATGCATCCTGATGTTTAAACATCCTAACTTCCTAACTTCCTTCCTTGCTTCCTTCCTTCCTTCCTTTCATCCTTCCTTCCTTCGTTCATTTGGAATCTTTGTAGCCTAGTGGGTACGAGCTCTGGAGCCAGATGGCCTGCTTTGCATTTCAACCACTTCTGGGCCTTGTGACCTTTGGCAAGTTCCTTGATCTCCCCGTACCTCATTTCCTTCATCTGTAAAATGGGCATACATGCAACATAGGGCTGTTGTGACCGTTAACAGGTTAGCAGTGCCTGGCTCAGGGTGAGGGTTCTCAAGGGCCAGCTCGTGAGTGCAGTGCAGGGGCTCCCTCTCCCAGGCCATGTCCTGATCATGGGCACTGAGGAATCATAGAGGTGGGTCAACAAAAACATCTCATGGTCTGGTGAACGTGAGGTGAGAGGTGGATATGTATACCGAGGAAGCATTTTGGGTGGACAGGCAAGGTCCAGGGCGTGCTGGACCCCATGGGGTGGTGGGAGTAGGGACAGTATGCATCAGTCCCAGCGCATAAGGGGGTGCTGAGAAAGGCTTACCCATCAGAGGGAGGCTATTAGGGCAGAGCTTGTGGAGGGCAGGGAGGGCCTGCCAGGCAGGGGAACCTGAGGGTCCAGGGCACTGAGGCATGGAATGGGTGGTCCCCAAGTCTAGTCTTAGAGCGCTGGCTCAGGGGGGCTGGCCCTACTCTGGGGTGGGGGCTGGGGGGCGTTGAAGAGAAGTGGAAAGGCCAAGTTGGTTTGTTCCAGTGGTAGGCAGAGAAAATCCTGCCCAAAAGCCTTGGCGTGGAGTGACTGTCTCGCTCCTCAGCTGATGAGCCAGCTTGTGGCCGTCTGTCTATCTGCTGGCCTGTCTGTCTCCTCTCTGCATCTGTCTGTGCAGTGCGGTGTAAACAGCCCCTCCCCAACACACAGCCACCGCGGATCTGCTCGCACGCCTGGTGCTGACACCCCGGCCTAGCCGGAGACCCATTTATTCTGCCGCTGGGGCATGGGGCCGTTTTAATCATCCTCACTCTGCCACGAAATACAGATGGTTGTATTATTAATAGTCATAATTAATCAGCCCCCACGGAGGCTCTTTTCCCTGGGCGTCAGATCCTCAGAACGAGCAGCCCCACGAGGGCCCATTCCAGTCTCTGCTTTATAGACAGGGAACGTGAGGCCAGGAGGAAGAGGTGACTCATGGGACGGCCAGTGACAGTAGCCCAGTCCGTGTTCCTGCCCAGAAGTGGGCTGTCCACCACCCCCACCCCTGGCACACCTAGGCTGCAGGGGGAAGCCTTCAGGGCTGGAGTGGGAGAACAGCCCTCAGCCTGGGGGGCAAAGGAAGGGGTCCCCCCCCCCCGAGAGCAGAGGAAGAAAGGTAGAACAGGTGCAGAGACAGAGGGAGGCAGGGCCTCGTGGGCTCACGGGAGCAAGGTCGGATGGGGGCGAAGGTGAGGAGGCAGCCTTGAGTGGAGGGGGAGCCAACACCAGCTACCCCTCTACCCCACACCCAGACGGCGGGCCTGGGCCCGCAGCTGGCCATTTCCCCCGCTAAACACTGTGTCCCACGGACAGTGATTTCAGGCTTGTGGCAGGCGGGTTCCTGATTTATGGACTTGTTGTGGACAGGCCTGACTCCATGGGCACAGCGGCATCATGGGGCTCCTCGCACAGTCCTGCGGATGGCCACCTGCCCACCTGCTCCCCTTGCACACGCCCCTTGTCTTCCTCAGATTGACGCCCACACACCCACACACCCACACATGCGTAAACACATGGTGACCAGTGGGACTGGCCGAGACGCCCTATCCTGATCATTAGGCTCGTCGTGAGACGCGGCTGTGGTACATGAATGCAGAGTGCCCTGGCCCAGAGTCCTGTGGCCGAGCGGGGAGGTGGGCTCCTGCTCAGAGGTGCTCCAGCCCCTTCCAACTCCCACTGGAGGAGGCTGGGAGGAGGGGACGCAGCACCAGTCCCCAGGCCCCCATGTAGCGCCCCTGAGTCTCTTCTCCACACTGTGTTCACCAGCCCACACATACGCTGTGCCAGGCCTTGGGGACAGCCCTGTGTCATGGGAGAAGCCCGGTCAGGAGTCAGGCAGATCAGGTCACACACCCGGGCTCTGTCATCAGCGTGTGGCAGCAGCCTTGGCCTCGGGATCCTCCCATCCGTAAAGCAGTTTCCATAGCAGCCACCTTGTGGGGGTCGGTGTGAGGATTCGAGGAGTAGAAAAGCTGCTGGCTAAGTCAGAGCCCTTCCCCGTCAAGCTTCACTTTCCCAGTCTGTGACGTGGGCAGAGTGACCCTTGCTGGCCCTCACATGGGGCTCTTTCGAGAGTCAGATGAGAAGGGGGCCCTGTGAAGGGTGGGGGTGCCCAGGGCACTGGTTTCAGCTCTGCGCGTGCAAGATGAAGGGCTCTGGACACGTGGGGGTGGGGCCGGTACAGGGGCCCGGGCCTCCATCTGAGTCCCCAGCTGCCACACTGTAGCCCCGGGGCTTCGGATCTCTAGGAGCTGTGCATTGCTCATCTTTGAAGCGGCCGTCATGACAGTACGTACCGTGACGTGCTAGGAGGATCCATGAGAACTGTGCCTTGACCTTAGCACAGAGCTTGACACACAGCGGCCACTCGAGTCGGCGGTGCTCGTTGGTGTCGTCGCCAGCTGACCACCATGCAGATGGACGCTGGGGTCAGAAGCACAGATGAATGCATCATTAATAACCTACTGACATCACATTACAATAGTACCTGTGTTTCCAGACTTCACATCCGTCCATCTCCACCCAGGAGTCCAGGCCCTTCTTCGGGGCAGCTCAGAGGAGATGTGGCGGAATCACCCCCCGGCCTGCACGATGGCGCCCTGTGGTCCATGCTGACCTCGGCTGACTCCCAGGAACCAGGTGCCCAGCCCCGAACAGCTACCTGGCTTCCCAGCAGGAGGCCAGCGGTCACCTCTGCTCTTGCTTCCACCGCACCCCCGCAGGCCCGAGGCCCTGAGAAGGGGGCCCGGAGGCGGGCGTGATGTTTCACTTGAGCTAGGTAGCGTCTGCAGACCCCGCTGCCCGCCCAGGCGCTTTCTTCTGCTGGCTGCAGCCTGAGCCCAGGCACAACCCCTACCACATGTGCTCTCCCTGGTCTGTGCCCTGCCCCCGTGTCAGCTTCTGGGGTCCAGAAGAGATGCAGAGTCCCCGCCCTAGCAAGGACTTTGCTGAAGAAAAGAGCCCCTGACACCTAGGCCAGGGCTGCAGAGGCTCAGGGGTTATGCAGGCCAAGATGGGCCCAGATGGGCAGGGAAGAGAGGAGGCAGGACAGGCTGGGGCCAGACCTTGAAGGACAGGGCAATTTAGTGCACTGGAAGGGACAGCCTTCCAAAAAGATAGAAGTGTGTGGGCAAAGGTTTGGAGTCATTCCTAGGGAAAGGCATGCCCTCTTCCAGAAGACATCTGGGCTGCTCTGGCCCAGATGGCCTCGGCTCTCAGTGACCAGTGGCTGTGGGATGAAGCAGATGGCCAGCGAGGGGCGGGGCCACCCCCAGGCCGGAGCCAAGCAAGACCAAGTGGCCCACACAGGCCGGAGCCCGAGACTTTGGCACCAGCCACTCAGCTCTCGACTCAAGAGTTAATGATTCATTTGTGGCCAATTTCTGCTGGCCATTGCCTGGAAATTCCCAAGCCTGCCCCTTCCCTCGGCTCTGGGAGCTCCAAGAGTACAGTCTCATTTACACTTGGCTGAGAACATCTCACCCACTATCCAGGGAATGGCTTTTAAAATGAAAGCAGGAGTGATGCAGGTTAGCCATGAGGAAGAACTGATTGTGTGGGCGGAAGGCCAGGGGCTGGAGTGGTTTGGTTTGTACCTAGTAAAGTTAGAGGCCCCTCTCTGGCTCCGTGTGCCAAGTGCTGATGGAAGGAGCCCTGTGTGTGTTCGTGGTGCCCCCTGTTTAGTCCAGAGCAGGTGTGAACAGAATCCAGTTTAGTGTAATGTGGGAAATGTTGCAGTGGTTATGAGGGGGAAATAGAGCTTGACCCAGAGCAGGTCTTGACTGGGTAGAGAAAGCAATAACACATGCAAAGACCCTGGGGCATGAAAGTCCAAGGGAAGTTGTTAGAGGAGGTTGAGTAGTTGTGGTGTGGCTGGAGTGTGGAGGGTGTGAGAGATGTTGAGACGTGTGGACTCAACTCACAGGTGAAGGGCTTCGAGGACTGGGGAATTTGGCAGTGGGAGGAGCTGACAGGGGCAGTCAGGACTGATTCGATTTGGGTTTTGGGGTCATTTGCCCATTCACGTCTTGATTCTGTGGTCAGCAAACCTTTCATGGCAGCCTGCTCTGTGCAGGCCCAAGCCCTGCACCTGGGTGGAGGTGGGCTAGAGGGAAGGGTTAAATGTAGCAGTCCAGGGGAGGGGTGCTGAGAGCGTGAGCACAGGTCACTGTGGAGGCAGGGAGATGGCCGATGACCTTTTCAGATCCACCCGGCCCAGTATGTTCCTTGCAGACTGGACAGACAGCCCAGAGATTACCCCTGTCTGGAATGATCATGTGGTCTTACTGATTCCAAATGTGATCTGTCACTTTGCAGATGAGCAGACTGAGGCTCAGAGAGGGGGGTGAGTGCCAGAGCGCAGACGCAGCTCAGGGCCCCCCTCTTCATCCTGGCTGGTTGCACACATATCCCAACCCCCTGCAGATTTCCAGATATTTCTCCAAATCAGACGGAAGACAGCAGTCTCATCTTCCAGGTCGAAATGTCCGGGAGCTTGGGGAGGAGGCTGCCTTTATATCTTCAACTTTGCAAATTTAATTTCTTCCGATTATTTCTTGACAGTCCCAGGCGTTGGTGGTAAACAACCGCTCTCCCCAGAATGTTTCCCTGTGACAGCAGCTTTCTCTGGCGAGGGTGCTATCAACACTTGGCAGGGCCTCCTCCGGGCTCCCAGCTCCGGGCTCCTGAGAAGTGAGAGCTTCTGAAAGGCATTCAAGAATGTGGCTCTCCTGGTGTGCTGGGCGGGCAGGGGCGGGGGCAGGCATGGGCCTTGCCCCTTTGTTCCGCATGGCCGCTGGGAGCCTCCCACGGCCCCTGGTTGTGGCTGGTCCCCAGGCGGAGAGGTGGGGCAGTGTCAGGTGTCCGCTGGCTCCCGAGGCCCTGGTGCCCGGGTCCTTGGCAGAGCTCAGCAGCCACAGGGAGCTCGTCTCCAGAGCGTAACTCTGCCAGGCCTATCTGTGGCTGGGAGACCGGCAGCGTCCCAGCCCTGTGGCCTCTGTGGCCTGCGTCACGCTGGCTTAGGTGTCCTGAGTCAGAGCCAGGAAATGGATCTGCGTACGGGGGTGGAGGTGCCATTGCCCTGGGTGGCTGGGGTGAACCCCAACCTCCTGGCTGTCCATGCTGCGGGGGGCCTGGCTTGGTCTGGGTTTGAACAGTGCCTGGAGGAGAGGCTGAGGTGGCAGCCAGGCCCCTAACCCCACACGGCCAGTAACTGCCATGGAAGACGCACGCGGCTGGGGACGAGACAGCGCTCAGAGGAAGGCTGCAGTGCGTTGGGCCGCGCCGGAGCACTCTCCTGGAACACCCCTCCCGGACTTGCCCTCCGGGCAGGAATTTACCCAAGAATTACTGCTCTGGTGAAGCCTTCCCCTACAGCCCCTCCTCTAGCCGAGGCTGCCCTCTTTTCCTCTGAGTCACCCTCTGGATCTCCACCAGGGCCCCCATCACAAGGTCCTGTGGTCACCTTTCCCTGCAGAGGGCTCCCACGGTTACCTGTGTGAGCGCTTTGAGCTTATCTGTGCCCCCTGCGTGCCGGACACATAGTAGGTGCTCAGGAAAAGCCTGCTGGATTTACGGAAGGGGTTCCTAAAGGCGCCGTTGGAGTGTCCCTATGTTAAAGATGCGGTGGAGGGGGAGGGGGAGTTTGCNGTGGTCACCTTTCCCTGCAGAGGGCTCCCACGGTTACCTGTGTGAGCGCTTTGAGCTTATCTGTGCCCCCTGTGTGCCGGACACATAGTAGGTGCTCAGGAAAAGCCTGCTGGATTTACGGAAGGGGTTCCTAAAGGCGCCATTGGGGTGTCCCTATGTTAAAGATGCGGTGGAGGGGGAGGGGGAGTTTGCCAGCAGAGAGGCTGACCTCCCCGTGCCAGTGCCCCCCACCCCCCCACCCTGGGCCCAGGGAATTGCTGGGGGCTACAAGGGACCCCTCCCTGCCTCCATTGCTGGCAGGAGCCAGCTCCCTGGGCTGGCCGTGTGATCACTCTCCAGAAAACACCCCAGTGGAAACTGCATGAATGATTGATAAGAGCTGAGAGCTGTTTAATTTTTTCCCCCTGTTTAATGGCTATCAATAATTTAATACGCTCTCTGTATGTTTTTAAGAAATAGCACCCATTTTGCCGTCTCCGGTTTAGCGGGCTAAATGATTTAAGTGTTGGAAACGGGCTCTGAGGACGGAGGTTGAGCAAGTCAGAGCGATCTGGAGGCTGGGGGTGGGGGGAGGCAGGTTCAGAGCCAGCCAGCAGCCTGTGGCCTGGGTGTGTGTGTGTGTGTGTGTGTATGTGTGTGTGAAGGTGGGAGGGAGGGAGGAGGGAGGGGGCTGGTAGAAGCCAGTGCCTCTCTGCTAAGAGCAAGATAATTGCTTTTCCGGGTCTCTCTGAGCAGCAGCTGAACAGCCGTCAGCTCACCGCCCCCCCACCCCAATGCTGAGCTTTTCTGGATGACTCTGGGGGGCCCAGGGCGGCTAGGAAGGAGCTTCAACTGGTGCTACTGTGGGCTGAGACCCCCCCCTCCCCCTGACATCTTTGCCCCCTTCTAAAGCTTTTAAATCATTTTTATTTAATGATGCAGTTACCCTGCCACCAGCCTTGTCTTCCAGATGGGGTAGGGCTGGTGTTGGAGCGGGGAACTCAGAATCACTAATCTCACGGCCCAGGGGGACCAGGAAGGTCATCTGCCAGTGCTCCCCCAAACTTTCCAGATGCAAAGGATCACCTGGGAGGACTTGTTAAAAATTTAAATTTCTGGGCTGCGTTCCAGACCCACAGCCTTCCATTCTCAAGGGAGAGGCCTGGGAAGCTGTGGGTTTACCAGGCAGCCCAGGTGATTGTTATCGGCAGAGGAGTTTGGGAAATGTCGAGTCCAGCTCCAGTTCTGGTGCTTGCAGCATTCACAGCACCACGTGGGCACTCCCACTGCTTGTACACCTCCAGGGACAGGGCGCTCACCACTCTGGGAGACAGCACACCCCCCTGTGGAAAGTGTGCTCAGTCCAGAGGTCTTTCTGATGTTAGGCTGGGCCCACTCAGGCCGTCCTCATGTGTGGTTACCTCTGCCATAAGACAGACCGCCTCTCCTAGGACCTCACCCGTTCTGGCTGTCCTCTGGCTTATCTATGACTCTCTGTTGGGCAAGGAGCTTCCTTTCCTAGAAAAGCACTCTGGGTACCAGAGAAAATGCCCAGGGATAGCCCAGGCATGGGGTTGGGGAGGGGGTGGGCAGATACCATCCCTGGCACAGCAGGGACCCGGAGGGAGGCAGAAAGAGACCTGGGCTTCAGAACCGCCTTGGCCTGTCAAGGGCTAGTCCTCCCGTGGGGGAGAAAAATGTGACTCATCAGAGACTGTTGACTAAGCCAGATTTCTGGGATGACAGTGAGGGATCTGAGACCAGAGGAAACTCCCCCAAGGTCATGCATCTGTTAAGAACAGAGCTGGGACTGCAAAGATGGGGCAGGCGGGCCAGAGAGGGGCATCAAGGATTGAGGCCCTGGCACTGGAGGTCCACTGAGACCCCAGTCACCTCCGGGCTGGGAGCCAGGACAGGGGAGGGCTCCTCCTTCTCTCTAGGCACTGATAGAGCCAAGTCAGTACATGCAAGGATTAGTAGCAGAGCTGAAGCCCCATCTGTCTGGCGTCACAGCTCTTCTTCGCTCTCCCTGGTCTTTTGCATTGTTTCCGCAGAGACACGACTATGTCAGCCTTGCTCTTTTATTTTAATAGATCATTAAGAGGAAAGGAGTGGTACACATTTCACAGGTGTCATTGTGTGCTGCAAAATGGGGCACCCCTCAAACCCTCCTCCATTGTGTAGACCCTTGTTGTACCCTCAAATTCAGCCCCACCCTCGATGTATGTGGGAGAAGCCTGGGTCCTGGCAGGTGCTGGCATACAACCCATCTTGTGATCACAAGTCCCCCCCAGGACCCCTTCACCGAAACCTGCTCTGGTCATCACAGCATCACTCCGGGGCGGGGGTGGGGGTGTAGGTCTCGACCCTGGACAGAGGAGGAAGGGTGCCGCCGAACACTGACAGGGCTCTTGCTTGCAGAGCTCTGAGAACTGGTGAGGCAGTGAAAGACTAATCCGTGCTCAGGAAGGCCCAGCCCCAGAGAGAGAGCTGGGCAAAGCCTAGGGCAGTCAGGGAAGGCTTCCAGGAGGAGCTTGAATCATGGAGGGAAGAGGAAAGGCATCCCAGGTGCAGGGATGTGAGGCGGCACTGTGAGTGTACAGGGGAAAGTGAGGGCCGGGGGCTGGGCTAGACAGGTGGGCAGACCAGGGTGGGGCTGGACCTGGTATGGCTGGGTGGAGAGCCACGGAAGGCTGATTTATTTTCAGCCTCCATTGAAGTATTAAACCCATGCAGAAAAGTGTGCATATCCAAAGTGTAGCTTGACAAATTGTCACGAAATGAACACAGTCGTGTAACCACCACAAAGATCAAGAACATTCCAGATGCCCTGGAACCCCCTGTGCGCCTCCTCCCAGTGCCTGCTTCCCCTCCAGGACCATGACTCCTGATTTCCAACGGCATGCTCTCCACATATCCTGCCCAACAATGCTAACACCCCAAAACTTAGTGGCTTCAAACAAATGACCACCATTTATGCCATCTCCTAGTTCTGGGGTTTGCCTGGGCACTCCCTCTGCTGGGTTCCCCCGGGCTCGTGTGACTCTAGTCACCCGAAAGGCCGGCTGGGCCAGAAGGTTGGCGTTGGGCTCAGTCACATCTGGCAGTCGGCGCTGGCTGTTGACCTGGTGGCCTCAGTCGTCCCCATCCTCCAGTAGGGACCACTGGCCTCCGACAGGGCCAAGGCCTGAAACAGTGTGCCCCGGAAGGCCTGGTCTCTGTAAGCCAGAAAATCTTCCTTTCACTAAATCCTGATGGTCAGAACAAGTCTCACGTCCAGCCCAGATCCAGGGGGTAGAGAAGAGACTCTCCCTCCCTTGATAGGCGTTATTGCTGCAAAGAATCTGTTGCCATATTTAGTCGACCGCAAGCACAGAGTAGTGTCTGTTCTTGACTTTTCTGTAAATGGGCCCCTTAAGTGTCTTCTTTATGGTGTCTGGTTTCTTTGGGTTGTTGGGTTTGTAAGATTTCTCTGTATCGTTGGATCTAATTGCAGATCCTTTGTCCTCATTGCCGTGTGGTATTTATTCCACTGTGTGAACACACCAGGTATCCATTCTATGCTTGATGGCCATTTGGGAGGCTTTGGGGGGTTTTGGCCATTATGAATAGCACTGCTCTGAACATTCTAGAACACGTCTTCGGGTGCCCCAAGCACACGTACGTCTAGAGGTGGAGTTGCTGGGTTGCTGATAAGCCACGGGGTGGGAGATAGTTCCAAGTGACATTCTCAGGCAGTGACCAGGGTGCGCCCCTCCAGCAGTGTTTGGGAAGCATGCAGAGGCTTTGTAGAGGGAGTGACGTGTCCGTGGGCCTTTTAGAAGGTCCTCCTGGCTGAAGATCTCTGACCGAAGGTGCCCTGTAATGTCCCCAGTGAGCCCACCTCGAGCTACAGGCCTCCAGGCTGGGGGATGTAGGGCCAGCAGACCAGATGGCCTCCCAGACCCCCGAGACTCAGGGGAGCTGGGTGCCTGCAGGGCTGACACACGAGGGAGCAGGAGCCAGAGGGGTGCCACGGTGGCCTCCATCCATGACAGCTCTGAGCAGTGGGTAAAGCAGTCCCCAAGGAGACTGGGGTCTACCTCTGACCGTGCTGCTCTCTCTTGCTGTGGGACCCTGGGAGGAAACCCTTTCCCCAGCAGGGCCTTGGTTTCCGCATTTGGGAATCAGCAGAGAAGAGTATCCACCTGACCAGGTCTCCTGCCTCTCCCCAGCCTGGACACTGTATTCTAGAATCTGATAGGGAAGGGCGTCAGGAGGCCCTCGGAGATCTCGGCGGGCTTCCCGATTTCAAGACACACGTCAGTTGGCCAGTTTTGTACATCTTATTCACTAAACACCTTCACAGCCCCGGCCCCATCCGTCAGTCACTCATTTGTTTGTCCATCCCTCCCTCCAACAGTCCCTGGCCTTGCTAGCCCCAGAGAAGAGGGATAAACTCGACCTCATTCCTGTGGTCCAGAAGCTCCGCCCAGGGAGGAGACTGGCCTCCAGAAAGCTGGAGAAGACACGGTCAGCCAGAGCCCAAGCCCCTGGGAGGTGAACAGGGAAAGGAGGGGCTGGTCCGTAGAGACACTTGAGCACCGTCTCGAAGGCCAGCAGGGCTCTGAGACACAGAGAAGTGGGGGAAGGGCTCGGAGCAGAGCAGCAGACTTGTCCCAAGGCCAGGGACCCAGGGGCCCAGAATGGCTGTGGCACTGAGGTGTGTGTGGGCCCGCGCACTGCTGCTGCAGGCGCCTGGCTGTGGAGGTGCAGCCCTCGGGGCTGGGGACTGAGCCAGGCCTCTGACACCAAGTTCAGGAGACAGGCCCTGGCTGGGGAGGTGGGGGGCAGCGTCCGGTTTCTGGGATAGCTCCACATTGGTGGGCCAGCCCAGCCTTCCAGGAGATGGCCAGAGGAGCCCGGGCGGGCAGGGCCTGGTGGTCAGTGGAGCAGGTGGGGGCCACCGCGAGGTTGGCTTGGAGCTCACTGTGCCCTCTGCTCTGTCCCGCAGGACTTGCAGTGCTGTGTTCAGCCAAGTCGGAGCGTGGGGGCCTCCTTCCCACCTCGGCCTCCTTTCCCTGACGCCCTTAGCAGCCTCAAGTCCTGGTCGTCCGCAGTGGCCTCGGCAGGTAAGCAGGACGGGCTGGCCCCTGGCGCTGTGTTTGCTGCCGTGGGGGCCGGGGAGCAGGCAGCTGGGCTGCCATCACGGAGGAACGAGAAGACAGGGCTTATTTCTCAGTTTCCTCTTCTTCCTCGGCCTCTTCCTCTCAGAGGGAGTCAGACAGTGGAGGGGGTTGTGCGCTGACCTGGGACTCTGTTCCCAGGGCTCGTGTGGCCTTAGGCAGGCCTGGTGCTCCCCGGCCCTCCCATCTGCCCTTGTGCATAATGATGGTGGACGCGCTGGCGTGCTGAGCACGTAGCTGTGTGCCAGACTCCACGCTAAGGACTGTGTAGTTATTAACCCTTTCCATCTGCACGCCAACCTGTGAGGCAGGTGTGGGTATCAGGTCCATCATATAGGCAAGAAGACTGAGGCTTGTGGTTGGGAAGTAACTTGCCCAAGGTCACATACCTGGCTGAGCCCCCATGGGGTTCCCCTTTGGGTCTACATGGCTCCAGTGCACCAGTCCCTAATCCCTGGACCGTTCTGTCCCCGGCCGTGCCTGCCTCTGTTAGCCTCTTCCTGGGGGCAGGAACTGAGGTGGTCACGGGGCCTTCAGATGGGCCGGGTTCTAATCCAACTCACAGCAAGGGGAGGGGCCTCTTACAAGGTCAAGTGGCTGTCCTGGCCTGGGGTCTTGCCTCATTTGCGGATGTGATGTGGCATGAATCAGGCCTGGCCTCTGGGGTCCCCAAGGTGGTACCCAGGCCCCTTCTAGAGGAGGGACATGTTGGCTGGATAAGGTTCTCTCTCCCTCTGCCCCCCTAGTTCAGTTTCCCTAGCTTGCATTAAGTGCTTACTGTATGCCAGGCCTGATGTTAGGCCCTAGGATACAGGGGAAAGGGGCTCATCTCATTCTGTGCTCTGGTGGAGAGGTGGGGAGACCACAACAGATGTGCAAGCCCCGTACCAGTGGGGCATTCTGGGGGGCATCCTGGAGGGGGTAAACCAAAAGTGAGTAGAGTTGTAAGGAGACGGAGCAGGGAATAGGTAGGAGAGCCTGGCAGGATGGGGATGAAGTTGGCAAGGGGATGGGAAGATTGTTAAGGGCCACAAATGCCAGGATGGAGAACTAGATCCCAAGGGCACTGGGGAGCCATGGAGGGTTCTAAGTGAGATAGGGGCCTAATGAAGGTGGCTGCATTAGAGAGGCTGTCGGAAGGGCCCTGCTGGAAGCAGAGAGACTAGGGAGACTGTCCCAAGAGCACAGCAAGAGGTCAGATGCCTCAGGTAGGGCAGGAACAATGGGCACAGAGGAGTGAAAACATAAGACACTGAGGCAGGGAAGTTGGCAGAATTGCAGTTGGCCGGGCTGCAGTGGGGGCAGGGCATAAGGGTGGGAAAGCGGCCATGATGTGGGGTGGGGGGGTAATGATAGAGCTCTGAGTGAGTGTGGGGAGTCTGGGGTCTAGGAAGGCTTCTTGGAGGTGGTGGGCCCGGTTGTGGTCCAGTGTGTCTCTGAGGGGGCCAAGATTCTCGTGAGGAAGAAGATGATTTGGGTGGTATTATAGTTACACACGTGATATTTTCATCTACAAGTATTGATGCACATATAAGTTCTAGAGGATTCTCCCAATCCACAGTCATACCTGTATCCATGAACACATGTGCACACACGCTCGTGTACACAGACACGCATGTGCTTGTAAAGCTGTCCACGCGCGCTGAGGGTACACAGATGTGTGCGCACACCCACACATGAACAGTCACGTACGGGAATATACGGAAGAACACGACCTCACACGCACGGGTACACAGACAGGGCTCACGCACACTACAGACATACACGTGTGCACACAGATAGACCTGCACGCCCGTACACGCTTACGGACACACGTTCACAAATGACCATGGTGACCTTCCACAGCAGATAGGCAGGGACAGGTGCTCACAGCGCACACGTTCCCCATCCACACAGGGACGCACTCACGTGCGCACAAGGAGGACTGTGTTCCAAGGAGAAGGAGCTGTTCGGCGGTCGGTAGCTTCTCACCAGTCAGAGCTTCCATGGCATGGGGGGTCGTGGGTGCTGCCTGATGTGTGGGGAAGAGATTTGGGAAGGACCTCCAGGAGACAGGCAGGGCAGGACGAGAAATTTGCCAGGTTCCTTTAAAGACACAAGGCAACCGAGCGCAGAGCCCAGCTCTTATAAAGTCCCGGAAAGGTGAAAGTTCATTCGCTGGCCCTGCCCCGCTCCCCCACCAGCGTCCGCCAGAATCTACTAGATTCTGGCTGTGTAATTTGCGGGGCCCAAGGCAAGACAAAAATGAGAGCCTCATTGTTCACAAATGATTACGGATTTCAAGACGGTGGCAGCAGAGCGTCAAACCGGGAGTAGGGTCCTTCCAAGCCTGGGGCCCTGTGCAGTTGCCCAGAAAGCCAGCCCTGCCCGTGTGAAGCGTAGTGATTGCGGAATTGAGTGCCAAGAACTGAGTCTGTGTGCTGTCTCCTCCACCAGTAACTTAGCAGGTGGACCTTGGGCAGGTCCCCTGTCGCATCTGGGAGTCTTGTCTGCCAAGAGGAGAGACGCGCCCCTCCTCCCCCAGGGCCGGCATCCATCTTGTCCCCGACAGCCTGGGACAGTGGCTTCAGTTGGGGTGGGATTACAGCCCCTTTGTCAGGCAGTGGTGTTCAAGGAGTCCCTGACCTTTGGCGGCCTGGTTTTTCTGTGCTTTGCCAAATCCACCAAGGGCAGACGTGGCTGGGAGGGTCTGCTCTGTGTCTTATTTGCCCAGTCTTCTGCCTGATTGTCCTTTGCCTGCCCATCTCTGCTTGGAAGATGCCATGGAGCCTTCTCTGACCCCCGCCTCTCCCTCCCGACCTTTGCCCTGGGACCTTCCAGGAGCTACCATGACCTCTTACACTGTAGACTTCTCTGTCGTGTGCAGAGCTCTTTCACACCCCATCAGGCCACTGAACAAGCCCTTGAGAGGTCCTCTCCTGTTTGCCAGGTGGAAACCAGAGGCTCAGAGGTACAGCCCCCACCCTAGCACCTGGGTGAGGGCAGGCCCACACCGGGAAGGGGTGCAGGCAGTGACAGCAGAAAGAGGGCCCTGGGCTCTGCTCTGGGCCAGCTTCCCATTTCAGCGTTCTGGAAGACTGGCTTCTCCCCCTGGGATAGAGCTCCAGCCTCTAGCCCAGTAGAGACCCCAGAGGTGCCTGGGATGCCGAAGAGGGCCTGGTGGAGCTGGAGGTCTGGCCAGCTGGAATAGACCAAGCCCCAGCCCTACTCCTCCCTGCGGGTGACTTGGCCCTGTTCCCGCAGCCAGGCGGCCTGGAGCCAGATGTATGTGGTTCCAAAGCTTGGGCGAGCCCCACATTAGGCAGAGAGGTGAGAAGGCCCCTGCTGGTCTGGGCCGTAACAGCCCGCGAAAGCTGGACACAGGGAGAGGGTCTGTCATCAGGGGCGTGACCGCTGGCCCCCTGTGGCCAGAACCTTGTGAACATCACCGTAAACACGTTTGGTGGCTGAATGCAGAAGGTACTGACGTGGTCAAGGGTCTAGACTCTGGGCCAAGGCTTCGGGGTTTTCCAGCTCTGCCACTCCTCTTTGTGATGCCAGATTAGTGGCTTGACCTCTCTGTGCCTCATTTCCTCGTCATTAAAACTGGGATAATGATAGGACATAGCTCACTGTATTGTGAGGAGTTCGGTCAACTAAGCCATGAGAATCTTGGCAATGGTGCCTAGAACGTGGTTCACGCCCCACAGCGTATGGATGGCTGGTGGGCGGGCAGCTGGAGGACGGCGATAGAGTAGACCCGAGTGCTGTGGGCACATGGTGGGGGAAGGGGGAGGAGTGACATGGCTGGTGTCATTTAAGAAAGGACGTAGGGAGACAGCAGGGTTGGGGTTGGGCTGGATTCGAGTTTCATGAGGTAATCACAGTTGTTGATCTCAGCTCTGAGGGCAGGGACGCAGGGCGACAGCCACACTCCCTGGCCAGCCCCTTCGTCCCCTGGTTTGTGACTTCGGGCTGCCAGCCTGAACATCATCAGCTGTCAGTCAGCAGACTTCCAGGGTTACACGGCGCAGGGCGGGCTTGGGGCTGGCTGCAAAGACCTTGACAGCAGGCCTGGCCACAGTCACGCAGCTCGGCCGGCATCCCTGGGGCCCCATGTGGCATGCCTGTCCATCTTCAACACCAGCTGAGAATGCACACCCCGTTCTCTGTGCCTGGAATTTGTTGCCAGCAGCCCAGGCCCCTCCACCACCAGCCTGGGTAGCCTGTCCTGAGCCCGCATCCCTGACCCCAGCTGGAGCTGGAGATAGTCTGCAGCCCACTGATCATTCCTGCCCCAGGTGAGCCTCTCTCTGGGTCAGTGGGGGGGGGCTGCTACCCTGGCAGGCCACCCGCCCCCCAGCTAGACTTGGTTCAAACTTCAACCCTGCTGCACACCTGCTGTGTGACCTTGAACAAGTTGTTGCCCTTCTCTGAGCAGTTCTTTATTGATACGTAAAAGCAGAAGGCTGGGACAAGTGGGGGGGGGTCACAATGGTCTCAAGGGCCTCAACAGCTCAGTGAAGCTGAGATTATCCTATTATGCAGATAAGGAAACTCAAAGCACAGAGAGGTTAGGAAGCCTACATAGGACCACGGAGCTATGTATGGGTAGAGCTGGGATTCAGCCCAGTTTTATGTGATTCCATAATATGCATTTTCACCATACAGCAAACTGTCTGTGATGGGTACTTGCGTGTTTCTGGGTGGTCTGTTCACTCTGCCAGCCAGTGTACTGAACGCGTACCAGGCTCCGGTACGTGCTAGGTGCTGGCGTCCAAAACAGAATCTGCATTTGAGAAGCTGAGCAGCGAGCAGAGCCCTCCTGGGTTTGGAAGTCCCAGGGTTTCCCGTGCAGGGCATGCTAGCAGGGGGCCCTTGGCGGGTGAAGGCAGCAGCAGCTGGGAGGAGCAGCTCTTCCTTGATACTAGAGGAGGCAGGCGGGGGGACTGCCTTGAGGGGGAGGCTGGATCCCTACACGGTGCGGGAGAATAGGGTCTTCCTGCAGGGTCTCAGCACAACGTGGCAGGACTCATCCAGTGGGATGTCCATTTGGAGAGGAAGTTTCATTCAGCCGCAAGTGGAAGTGGACGCTGAGGCAGCCCCCAAGGGCCTCAAAGGCTGGGCCAGAGTTTGACCTTGATCCTGCAGAGAGTGGGGAGCCAAAAGGGCTGTCAAGCATCAGTAGCCCCTGTGTGAAGGCCAGGAAGGGAGGGCGGGCTTTGGCCCACGAGCTGGGGCTCCCAGCCCCACCCAGAGTGGTGACAGCAGGGAGACACAGGGCTGGGCCTTGTTCACTCCAGCGAGTCGGACCCCCAGCTTTACCAGGCCCTCTTCAGCACCCCAGGCCCCTCTGGGGCCTCTCCTGGGCCAGGGGCTGGAGCTCTTTACCAGGGGGAAAAGCCAGTCTTCCAAAATTGCTCCCCAGACCAGAGCCCAGGAGCACCCCTCTGTTATCCCCATGCATACCCCAGCATGATGTGGGCCTGACCTTAGCCCTGTTGAGTGATGTGGTAGAGACAGAGAAGTCTAGAGACCAGCCCAGGGTCATCCGGCATCACCGTGGCAGGTGCAAAAGGCCAGCAGGCCAAGAAAGAGGCATTTTTCCCGCTGGTGGGAGGGAAGGTCTGCGTCCCCCTCTGGCTCTCCCAGAGTCCAGTGTGAGCCTCGCCAGCTGGGTGTGCTCACCCCTGTAGGTGGGCAGAGCTGCACATATGCCATAGGGGCCCCTGACCTCACCCACCAACAGGACTCTCCAAGAACAGCCTGGGGATTTGGTAAATTACGCCAAGAAGGATTCCTTGGGTGTTACTCACCCCAGGGGTTTCTCCCTCCCACTGATGTTTGCTCACCTGGCTCTGTCTGCGCCCTGGAGTCGGTGTCCCTCTGGTCCATAAGCCACACACTTAGGATGAGAACAACCACGCCCATGCCCTGGGTCCCAGGTCCCAAGCCTCAGTGACCTTGCAGGGCGGGAGCAGACACGCGTGGGGCTGCAAGGGTGGCATCTTTGTTTGAAGCACATAGCATCCCAGCTGCCCGGGGAAAGAACAGTCTTTGGAAAGCATTCAGCCCAATGCCTCATGGTTCAGATGGGGAAACTGAAGTGTGGCCCAGCGTGGCACTCCATTCTTTCAGTTGAGGCCGCTGCCACCCTCAGCTGCTTTCGAAGCATGCCAGGGGTCGGCCCTGGCAGGGCCCCAGACCTGCAGTGGGGGTGCTGGCCTGGCCACGGGGCACAGTGTTTGAGGAAAGGCAGGACCAACCCTGAGGACCTGGGGGCACCGAGATTAGGGCCTGGGAAGTTCTGGGGAGTCTGTGGAGATCCACCCAGAACCGGGACTGAGAACAGCATTGGGCGCCCTCAGACCTGACTGTGTTAAGCCTCTTTTGTGTTCCACCTCCCATACTCACCTCGTCCTGCCAAGGCCTGAGACCATTAGGGCTTCTCCTCCCATCTGTTTACCAAGAGAAGGAGTGAGGGCTAGAGATTGCAGGCCCAGAGGCCAGGGCAGAGAGAGGGCTCTGGAGTCAGGGCCCTGTTTGAAAGCTGACAAGATACAGGGGGTGAGAAAGGACAGAAGGCTCAAGAATCCAGGGACCGCCCAAGTCCCTCGTCAGCACCCTGGGCTGAGCCACAGCAGGGTGTCCAGTGGTCTGCTGTCTAGGAGGCTGTGGATCTGCGTATGGTATCCAGAAAAAAACGTCTGGGTTCCAAGGGACTCTAGGGTCAAGGAGGGCTTCCTGGAGGAGGTGGAGCTGCAGCCGGACCCTGAAGAAAGAACATGACTGTGAACTGAAAGCATTCCAAGCAAAGGGACTGGCTGAGCCAAGGCCCTGAGGCAGGCACACAGGGTGGGGGTAGGGGGCAGACCAGTGGGGCTGGGTAGAAGGCCCAGACTGGGCAGTGAAGGCGATGAGGTGGACATGCCCCCTAGAGGCCAGATGGCAGAAGGAGAAAGGAGTTTGCACTTTGCTTCTAACTTGTTAAATCCCTGAGCAGGTTCTTGCCCAGCTTCTGTGCCTCAGTTTCCCTCAGATCTCCCTGGAGTTTCAGGCACAGCAGGGCAGCGCCTCAGCGGACGTGTCTGCCTTTGGGGAGGATGTAGGCAGGTGCCAGGATCCTAGGGTCCCTGGGAGTTGGCGGCCAATGGCAAGGGCACTGCTGCTGGACCCAGGGCTTCTCTTTGGCTGGGGGAGAGCTGACCTCAGACTACAGGGGTTTACCAGGAGTCTCACCCAGCCTGGCCAGATGGAGCATTGGGCCCCCTGGAGAAGACCCCCACCATGGGCTAAGCATCTGGCTCCCAGAGCAGACTCCAAAGTTGAAAGTCTGCGGGGCAGGCTTTCCCCCATCCTTCCACAGGGAAGGGGTGAGGGGGTGGCCCTCCGCAAGATGGAAGCCAGCTCAGAGCGGGACACCAAGGAGGGGACCGTTTGAGTCCTGTGCGCCGGCACTGGGCCTGTGATATGCTGCCGGCTGTGTGTGCGGGCCCTCCCTGTAGCCCGGGGCTGCACCCACATTGTGTTTGCTACTCGTCCGCTGACCCACAGCAGCCTCTCTCACCCTCTCCTATCAGCGGGGTGGCAGCCACGGGCTCTGGGACACCTAATACCCAAGATTGCGCAAATCTCCCCAGCAGTTCGCACAGCGGCAAGGCCTGGGTTCCCGCTCGGGAAGCCCAGAACTCTCTTCTGCAAGAACACAGCAACCGCCCACGGCAGGAAGGACAAGTCACCTTCCTGCAAAGCCTCTTCATGACCCCGGCTCCTGCCACCCTCGGAAATAATAGAACAGTGGGCTTTGTAGGCCCGTTTTGTAGAAACTGCAGGTTGGAAGAGAAGACAGGAGTTTTGGCCAGGGTCACACACACAGCCAAGCCTGAGCTCACACCCAGGGTCCTAGGCCCCTGGTCAACCTCCTTTGGGGACCAAGCCCGTGCTTCCTGTTTGTGGCCGGAAGGCAGATGCACCAGGGCCTAGGAAGAGGAGGTAAAGGAGGAAGGGAAACCCAGCTTGGGGGTCTAGGTGCTGAGGAGCCGAGGACGGAGCCGCCAGTCGTGTCTCTCTTCCTTGGCTCCGGCTACTTTAATTGGCTGGGTCTGCCAGTGTACTGACATTTACCTGGTGGGGAGGAGGGCCTCCTTCCTCTTGAATCAAGATGCTAAAAATAACTGGGCCCAGCTTTCCAGGGCCCCTGCCCAGCCAGCGCCTGCCTGCCCCCCTTGGTGACCTTTTTCCTGGGTGCTGCGAACTAATTGCTCCATGAGCATGCAGCTGCTTGTGCTGGGGACTTCACGGCAGGAATGGCATTGAACGCTCAGCTCCAAAGACTGAAGAGGGGTCTCTGCAAGGCCTACCTGACCGCCAGGGATGGGGGCGATGGGCCCCTGCCTGAACCCCGGCACTTGCCCCCTTTTTCCCCTGGGTGCAGCACCCTGCCAGGCCGGCCACCCTACCCCTGCCTACCCCTTCCCTGAGCTGCCGGAGTTTCCCCTGAGCTCTCTAAACTCTGGGGGGGGGGGCTGTTCCCCTCATCCTCAGACTTATCTGGTGCTCACCTCAAGTCCTTACACAGACGTACAAGTTGTGTCCTCCTGTCCATGCTGCCTGTTCATCCTGTCACATGAGCAGCCAAGGGGAGCCCAGACGTTGCAGATGGACGTGTTTCAATCCAGCCGTGCAACCTTAGCAAGGTTCTGAGCCTCTATATTCTCGTCTCTGAAATGGGCATCCTATGTGATCTCGTGTTTTCAGAAGAATGAAATGGGGTCACTTGCAGAAAGTGCCAGATCCAGAAAGCTGGGCCCCCAGGGCCCCTAGGAGGCATTAGTACCTCTGGGGGCATCCTTTTCTCTTACTAAGGTATCAGTAGGACCCTAGGAACCTAATAAATTTGGTAGATGTGTTTGGACCGGAAGGGGAAGGTCTTGACCCAGACTGAGGACCAGGGACTCCGTTTCCCTGAGAACAGGGGTCCTATGTATACAATTCCAGGGTGGCCCGCCACGCCTGCCCGGCCTGTGCGTTTGTCCACTTCTTGCCCTGGGTCAGTGTAAGCAGAATTGTGTTGACCCTGGCCTACAGGTCCTCTGCTGTGGGGTCAGCCCAGTGGAAAGAGAAGTGATTTTCTGGGCCCTGTACTTGCCAGCCGTGAGAACCTGGGCCAGGGACTGAGCTCCTCTGTGCCTCGGTCCCGCCTGTGGAAATGGGGGTAGTAACATCCCCTGCCCCATAATCATGGTGAGATTAAATAGCGCACACGTACGGGGCTTAGATCTGGGTCTGGCCCGGGGCGACTGCTCAGTGCGTACTGGCCGGTCCTCGAGGTAGGATGATAGTGGGGGCGGTCAGGGGTAGTAACATGGCCACGTGCCATTTGGTGAGTGGCTGGTGCCGGCTGCTTCATCTTCATGCCGGCTGTACCCAAGGTGCTCTTGCAAGCTCTGTGCTCCAGATGAGGAAACTGAGGCACAGCAGGGTCACATACAATCTGAAAGCGGGAGAACCAAAGACAGGAATTTAGATTCAGCCCCGCTAGGGTGAGCAATGGTTAGGGTTTGCCTGGGTTTTAGTACTGGAAGTTCCATATCCCACACACCTCTCCGTTCCAGGCATGCCAGGACAGCTGACCATGCTAGCTCCATCTAAATCCTAAGCCCCCCAGACTCTCTGGACCCCCTCCTTGGCTTTAGGGGTGGCTGGTGTACTCTGGGTTTGGGAGCTCCCGCTGGGTCCCTTCCCCCACCTCCTAGATCCCTCTTCTAGACTGATCCTCTTTGCCCATCCCCCACAACTTGGCCACAGTTCCCCCCAACCCCCATCCAGCTTCCTCTTCTCCCTCCCTCCCATCTGCCAGCAGGAGGGGTGCGGCTGTCCCCTACCAGGCTCCACTCTCCCCGTTTGCACGGAGGGCTCTGACTTTCTAGAGATGGTCTGGAGACCTCTTCCTTAAAAGAGGGAAGGCAGAGTGAGCCCCCACCCCCAGCCCTGGCCCAGGCAGCCTGGTGAGATTGCACTGGCCCTTCCGGTGAATTGATGGAGAGCATTGCTGACAAAGGAGAAAGGTCAACAGGGGGACAGAGCCGAGGTGGTGGCAGCCTGCCTGGCCAGCAGTGCCCTCCCCCCAAGTCCGGTCTTCCTAGCAGGAGGGGCCCAGTGCTCCTCAGGGTCCTGGTCAATTCCTATTGACTCGGGCAGCCACTGGTTCAGCATAGCTGAACGTCCAAGCTCCCAGAGGGCTGGGGGAGACGCCGGGATCATCCTGGACACCTCCCCCTCCCACACCCCCACCTCCAACAGTCAGTTCGACCCCCTGACCCGTCTACAGACCTGTGTTCCCCTCACCACCCCCACCTTCTGCTGGCTTTGGGGTCTCACCATCCTCTTGCCTCACCATTACTCACCCCTACCCAGCCCTCTGCTGCCCTCCCTGGCTTCCCACTGTCACCAGGAATAAAGTCCAAATTCTGAAGCTGACACTAAGGCCCTTCTTGAGCTCGGTGAGGCTGCCCCACGCTGTCAGGCCTCTGCTGAGGGCTTCAGCCTGCCTGTGCCCTCCCTACCCTCAGACAAGGACTGAGCCTCTCTCAGCCCTCTCTCCCTACTTGGGGGTTTCTCCCCCGCAGACATGTCTTTCCAGGACCTGGCCCACTGTTTTCCTCCCCAGGACCCTTGCCCTCTGGGGGAGGTTGGAAGAGGTCCTCTGTGAGCTAGCAGAACGCCCTGAGTGCCAGGCTGGCTCTGTTCCCCCTGCTCTAGCCTCACCCAGGCTACAGGGCCACGCCGGTAGCAAGAACTTGTGACCAGGACACAGGCGATACATTGCCCGCTCCGTGCCATGCCTCAGACTCCGCCTTGAGCCATTCAGTGCACCTCTTGCCCTGGCTTCTGGAGGGCAGGAGCCATGTCTCCCCGGTTCGTGTAGAGGCTAAGCCCCAGTGAGGCCTGGATACTGCGCAAGCTCTGGGATCTGACCCCACCTCCGTCACTTACTAGTTGTGTGACCTTGGCCGGTCACTTAACCTCTCTGAGCCTGAGTGGTACCATTTGTGGGATATGGGTAGTAATAGTCTCTCCTTCACAGGAGGGTAAGAGTCAGCGTAATAACAGTTGTTGAGTGTTTGCAGGGCCCTGGGACATCTTAAGAATCTGTAAAGCCATCTCTCATCATTACCATCAAGAGAGGGCAGCTACCCTATTCTGGAGATTAGGGGCCTGCCCTCCAAATGGGCTTCTCCTGGTTATTCGAATGGACCTTCCACTTCTGCTCCCTCACTGTCCCCTCTTGGCCCCTCATCCTGTCTCAGCAGTCCTCCCCCACAGCTCCTAAGACCCCGGGAAGCCCAGAGCTCCCTGGCTCCGTGTTGTCTCCCACACGCCTGCCTTACCCACGCTGTCTGCACAGGATGCCTTCAGACCAGGACTTACTATCGGTTTCTCCCACGGCCCCTCGCATGTGCCTAAAGCACCTGGGTGCCAATAAGAGTTTGTTGGGTTGCACTGATGTTCACCAAGGCAGTCATAGTACAGCAATGAGCAGCCAGCCTCTGGGCTCATCCTCAGGCTGCCAAGGGGCATTTCCAAGAGCCGGTGTGAGCTGCCTGGCACCCGGTGACAGGTGATGGCGCCTGCCGGCTCTGGCCTCACCTCTGCTTTTGGAGAAGGCAGGGAGGAGACTGGGGCAGTGCTGGGGTTGGAGGACCGGGTTGGAAGGTGCTTCAAGGCTGGTGCCTCTCCCCGTCCTCTGAACTGTCTTGTCTGCCTGGGTCTTTTCCCCACCCCCACGGTTTTCTGTTAAATTGTGTTATTATATTTAAACAAATCAATTCCACTGCAGAGTTTTCCTGTCCTAATGATGAGTTTGCAGCACAAATGCCATTGATTTCTCACAGCCCTGAAAACCAGTTGATGAATAGCACCGGGCTTGTCTTTGGAGAGGCACTTAGAGCAGCTCTGTGCGCCCCTCTTTGCTCCCCCGCTTGCACTGCCCCCCCATTACGACCCCATCCCACCCCGAACTTCGGGGTTGTGCGACAAAAGGACACCCCCAGTGCTGCCAGGGGTGGAATGTCATCGCAAGGAGCCGGTCCCTTGTGCTGGTAAAACAATCACAGTGGAGATTTTTATTGATTTTGGCCGAAGGCAGGAGCGCAACTTACAGAGCAGAGCAGTGGTGTGGTGCGATCTTTGTCTTCCCTTACAAGTTCCAAGCTCCGTCCCTAGTGACAGCAGATCGCGGCTCCGGCACCATTTCCAGACCGTGATGGGGCTGCTTTTTAAAGGGATGGTCTGGAGGTTGCAGAGCGGGCCAGGCTGGGGAGCGTGAGGTTCCCCTATGTGAAATCCTTCAGGAACCCCACTGTTGGACGTCCCTACGCAGGGCTTTGCCTTGCAGACCGCTGCCAGGGGCTTGTTGGAGCTTTTGAATGGCCCCAGGTTTGGGTGGGCAGGTATCATTGCTCCCAGTTTAGAGATAGGCAGCCTGAGTCAAGGGCGGTCCCTAGAGGGGGGTAAGGGCTGCTGGCTGGCTACAGCCAGAGGCTCCCCAGCCCCTGTGTGCCCCCACCTGTCTCCGCCATGGGTAATGACAGGAAGTTCGTCTGACTCGAAGACTTTCTGCTGTCCCTGTCCCTTCACCTGCTCCTTGGCTTTCTGACTGTGGAGCCCGGGTTGTCAGCTGGAAGTACCGTAGGTGGTCAGCCTGCAAGGGTCTCAGTTCAGCTCTCTGCAGCATGCCCCACAAGCCTGGGCACTGGGCTGGGGTAGGGCAGGACGGAGCAGCGACTGTGGCAGATGCCATTGCCTGCCTCCCCTAAATCCCTAAAAGCACATAGGCTTTAATAAGCCCCGGGCACATCAAACTATGTGGGATGGGACTGTGGGCCAAATTGGTCACTGCCTGTCCCCCATTCTAGTACCGGCCTTTGTTTTGGAGACAAGAATGTGTGGCCTGGAGTTGGGAGTGGCTCCTCAAGGTCACAGCGCAAGGCTGCAGAGCTAGGATTTGAGTCTGGGAGGGGGTGGGGCCTCTGGCAGTGCTGTCGCCCCTCCCCTGGGGCTTGGTGAGGCCAACCTAGCAGTCAGGGTTAGGGGGCAGGGCAGGGCACTCTGTTCTAGGACAGACGGGGCCCTGGCTCAGGAGACCCAAGAGTGGCCCAGCGGCCCCCCCCCCTTCACTCTCGGAGCCGTCACCCACCCGCCTCCCTGCAGACAAACCTCCAGTCCCTTATAATCAGGTTAGCCTCCTGCTCTGAGCTCCCGCAGTTGAGCTGAACCGGCTGCTTCTAATGGCCTGTGGCCCCTCCCCCTCTCCCTAGCTCTGGGGGTGGGGGAGGGGAAGCCAAGAAATGAGCTGTGAGTGGGAAGGGGCCACCCCACTCTCTCCATTCAGACCTCTCTATGGCTTCTAGGATCAAGTCCAAACCCTTACGTAGCCTGGCATCCAGGACCCACTGCAATGAGGCCCTGCTTAGTTCTCCACCCTCCACACCTCTGATACACTCTTTCCTACAGTCACAGGATGCTATTTCCCACCTCCCTGTCTTTGCACATGCAGCTCCTTTTGTTACTTCCCACCTCAGAAAACTCCTATGCATCCTTCAAAACCCAGCTTTTATCTCTTGCTCTGGGCTGCCTCCTCTCAGGACTCCTGCCTCTGTACCCCCACTGGGGTCTCCACTGGTCTGAAATGTAACCCCAGTGTTTGGGAACTTTATTCTGCACCTGTTTCTCCCGAGTTCCTGGAGGAAACGGGGAATATTCTAAAAGACTATGCCACTGGGTGCAGGACAGAGAATGCTTAGTGAAGGAACAGGGCCAGCAAAGAAGAGAGAAGTAGGGACCAGGGGAGGGAAAGAGACAAGAGTGCACAGAACAGCTGTTCCCAGCCCCTCCACACAGCTCCAGCCTACTTCCTGTCAGGGAGGCCATTCCCAGTGACACATGCAGGGCCTGAAATAGACACGTGGGGGCCTTGGTGGTGCACTTCCAGAGCCCAGCACTAAGCACTAAGCACCCCTCCATTCCTTGGACACCGAAGCTCCTCTCTTCCCAGCACTCTGCCCCTGCAGCCAAGAACAGCCCCCCCAGCAGTGCCCAGGCCTTGTCCCTCTGTTCCTGCTAACTTTGTTTTATAAATAAACTATATAAATAGGCCCCTCTGATTCCTCGGAGCGCGCAACGCTTAAGGACTAGGGCAGGGCTGCAGGCATAATTGTACTACCAAATCCATCAGCTGCCTAATTACCATTTATTTTGCATTTATTTCTGCTAATTAAAAAGAGAGAAACTCCTAACAACTTTTACGTAAATACTATATTTGTTCTATGTAAAGATGGGATGCTAATTTGCTGGTGATTAGCTGATTATCTCATTTTGTAGCTGTCACACAGGATGGCCCTGTCTCCCCTTGGCACCTCAGAAGTCACTTGAGGCCCCTGATCAGGTGTGGGAGGGATGGGTCAAGGGAGGTCTCTGGAGATGGTGAGAGGGTCTGTCTGGGGCCAGGAGGTCACCAGGAGCTCCACACATCACCACAGTTCAGAGAGGCCAAGAGGAAGCTTTTTGGCTCATTCACTGTTTCTGTACAGAGGAAGACATTGAGTCCCAGAGAGGCCTAGCGTCCCCCAGTAAAGCAGCAGTAGAGACAGACCCCTGCTCCACGTGTTTGTGCTCCCTTTCCAGTGCTCATCTATCTGTCTGTATCGGGCTCGAGTCAGGAGGAATTTGCAAGGAGATGGCTTTTTCTGCAGCTGAGAAATATCTGGACCAAACTCCAGCCCCCACAGAGAGAAGATGTAGTCTGGTCTGAGCCAATTGCCAAACCAACCCTTCTGTGTACCCTTCTGGAAACTTACACCTCCTCCCACTTCCCCATCCAGCGCAGGGCCCTGCTCCCACAGCCCCCTGAGCACACCTCCAGAGGCTTGCCCCCCAAGTCTTGGCCAGCTTCTCCAGGATCTGCCTGCACACAGCATCGGGCCTCAGCACTGTGGGCTACCAGGGCCTGTGTGGGTGTCTGAATTTCAGATCTTAATATTATGTACTTACCTTTATGGGAATTAGAGAAAATATAATTAATATAGCAAACCCATGATTTCACACAGTATTGCTTTGAAAGAGGGTATGTAAAAAGTGATTTCAATAACAATACATTAATAATTTAAATGGAACACGGATGTGGTTAAAGTATCTAGTAACTGAAGTTGGGGACATGCTCCGGGAGGCTCTGAGAACACCAGGTCAGGAGGCCAGGCGGGTGAGGCCAGGGTCGGTGGCGGGGACCCGAGGTCAGGGTTGGCCAGTCCCTGGCCTGCAGGCCACCACTGCCCCGTCCCACGCCCAAGCCAACAGTGTCCTAGGATCATGCTCTTTTCACTACTGTCGGTAGGAATTAGCCCGCCACAGAGGAATCATTTGCCCCCAGAAGCAGTCTAAAAGAACTGTTTCAGGGAGGCAGGAAGTCGGACTCTGCTCTGTCTCGCACAGAGCGACCAGTCACTGTGGGTGAGTGACTTCGAGGGGACTTTCTGGCAAGCCAACTCCCCGGGCCTTGGTGGGCGAGACCCTGGCAGACCTTCTGCTCTCTTTCTTCCTGGAGAGTCTGAAAATGGCCCGTTCTAGATATAAAGGTGGAATGATGACAAGGCCAGGTGTCCTGTGGGTGGCCAGAGAGGTCAGGACCACAGTTGGCACGGCCTGCTGGAAATCTCGGAGACCAGAGACCCAATCCTGGCCACTGCTCTCTGGAGCCTCAGTCTCGTCCCCTGTAAAGTGGGAGACAGTTGTGTTTTCCTCCCAGGGCTGCCGAAAGGGTTCTGAGGGCCATATGCCAAGCGTCCCTCAGAGCAGGGCTCCGCACAGCTGGTGGTGAGCCCGGTCACCCGCTCAGGCCCCCCCTTAGCCACCCGCCGCCGCCACGGTGTCTATGTGAGGTGACTGCCGCCAGAGATCTCCTGCTCATCTGCCCTTTTATCGCCCTGCACACAATCAGGGGAAGCCTGGAAGGCTGGGGGGCGCGGGCAGATGGAAAACAGAGAGAGAAAACAAAGGCCTGCTCCAAGGAGGCCAAAAGGCAGGGTTGTGTCCTCCCTCTGCGGCAGCCTGGCCAGCCCGTCCCACTAGCACCAGGCCTTGACCGCCCCTGGGGCTGCTGGCGACCTGCCTCACCCCTACAGAGATCAGCCGTAGGCCTCATGTGGGGTCACTGCTCCCTGGGTGGCCCTGGGGAAGCCACGTTGCTTGTGTCTGTAAAATAAGAGAGTTGGACAGCGTGCTATGTGACCTTCAGCAAACCCCACCCCTCACTCCTGACTGGGGGTCTCTTTGGGTGGGCCCAACTCATCTCTGGGACACCTCCCTGGCCCCAGGGAGTCAATGGGGTGCCCACTGCTGCCCGCAGAGAGGACCCCAGCATGCCCTGAGCAAAGCGAGGAAGTACGGGGCCCCTGTTTACCATCAAGATGGTGGCTCTGGCAAGTAAGGATTGGTGCGGAATGAAAGAACGGTTTAGTCAGAGGGGACTTCACGCACTGTCCACCCTTGGTCACCGCTGCTGTCGGAGCCTGAGTCAGAGAAAAATCTCCCGGGCCCTCCAGAGCAGGACCCGAGAGCAGTGGTTGAGGGCTCATCCCTGCACCGACGCCAGGCCGTCGGGGTTCACATCCTGTCTGTGTGACCTCGGGCTGGTTTCTGAACCTTGCTGTGGCTGTGTCCTCGTCTGTTAGAACAGGTAGAGTAACCTACCTTGGAGGCTGTGGTGAGATTAAATGAGTTAATTCACGTAAAGTACTTAGAACGGTACCAGATCAAGGTCCTTTAATGTTAGGTATCACGACCGTTGGCAGTTGCCTCACTGTTACTGATCGCACGCAGGCCGACTCCCGACTCGCTGGGGGACTCATGACGCTCCAGCCTCCGGGCCCCACCCCTGCACCGCCCTGGTGAAAGTGGGAGTTTTGCGGGCAGCTATGGAGTGTTCTAGGTGGGGCGGGGCAGCAGGTTGCTTCGGGAACATTTCTGTGTGAGCATCTCTGCTAAATGGTTTAGAGAGGCCTGGACTCCTGAGGCTCTGGGAATGTGGTGTTGTTTCTTTCCTCATTTTAAATATGTATTTGGCATTCTATATATATTCCTAAAGAGGACCCCAAAATAGTATACGCTTCAGGCCCTGCGAGCCTGGTCCGCCCCCCTGCTTATTCCTGTTGTCTTTACTGTATTTCTGAGGCCCAGCCCTGTGCAGCTCACCTCACGGCCCCCGCGGGAAGATGGCCCAGGCCTCGGGGCTGGAGAGACCTAACTTCTCACCCTGTAAGCCCTGAGCACCCCAAACTGCAATCCACACCGCACGGCCCAGGTTGAGGGGGCCTAAAGGACAGCAAGCAGGGAGAATGGGACCCTCGAGGAGCCCCTGGATGTGCAGGGCACAGAGCTGGGTGCCCGTGGGGCAAGTGCCCCTGCGCTGTAGGCCAGAGCCCGGTCCCCTCTCCTCCCGCGCCCCTTTCTGCACTGTGTGGGCCCCAGTGGGCAGGCACAAGCGGGGGTTGGGGTCGTGGGAAGCAGTTTGCTGAGTTGGAACAGTTGCTTCTGAGGCTGTCACCGGGGTGGCTGGCTGTGTGCCAAGCTCCGGGTTTTGTGCCGGGTAGAGGCCCAGGCTGGCCCTTGCCTTCTGAGAGCTCTCAAGGTAGCTGGAACCACAGATTCACACCTGGAAGAGCAAAGAGTGGGCAGGGGGAGGTGGTATTAGACCCCTGTCTCCTCAGGCATCGTAGAGGCTGGAGTCGAGAGAGCCCAGAGGTCACGAGGGCTGAACACTTGCGGAGGGCCTCCTGGAGGATGGGCCCTCACCTGGGGAGGCCCCTGGAGGCATGGGCACTGTGGACCCTAGCCCCTCCACCAGCAGCAGGGCCTCTCGGCCCAGCCTCTGACAGGGACATTTATAACTCACAGCTGTGCGGTCCTGGGCCCAACTGACTGTGGTAAACCGATCGGGCTTCAGGAAGTCAGTCCCGAGGCCACTCCCCACCCCGACCCCACACTCTCCTTCACCTCCTGACACCCACATCCTGTTCTCAGCGGGAGGGGTAGGCACCGGGGCACTGGGCTGGGGGCCCAGTCAGGGTCTCCAACCTGCGGGCAGAGTGGGAAAGGGCGGAGGGGCTCAGTGAGGTCCAGGAACCACAAGACAAGGCCTCTGGGGTCATCAGGCTGTACCCCTCAAGGCGTACCTGGGGACACTCAGGCCCAGAATGGACACCTAGAGCCACAGGATCCCAGGGCCAGGGCGGGGGTGGGGGGGGTTGCTGTGTATTCTGTGCTTTCAAATCTAACCAGAGAGGGGATTATGCTTCTAGCCCCTGCTGACCAACTCTGGCCTGAGGGAGCCTGGGGCAAGGGGCAGATGTGGACCAGAGGCCTCAGAGAATGCTGGGAAAAGGTGCCGTCTTGGACCCTGGTCCTCGAGCATGGCCTGCAGCCCTCCATTGGGACACCCCATCCTCGGGGCACATTCCTCACAAGGCCTCGTGCCCACCTACCAAGATTCTCACAGCCAAGTTCACGTATGGGGAAAGAAATGGTCTCACCTAGTGCTGGGAAGAAAGGACAGTATTAAGTTTCTAGCACATCATGACTTTGACCCCTTATACTTCCCCTGGCCTCATTTGCTAGTGGATTCTGGAGCCCTGTGAGCCAGCTACCCCTCCCCATGACTCTTTCTCTTTCTGTACAAGGAGAGGGCTGATAAACAGTGAGTTTGTCAAAGCTTGGCCCATGTAACTCCGGTAGCCTGTGACAAGATTCCAGAATTAGGTAGTAAATGAAAGACATACACTTTTCTTTTATGGGTCGTATACTTATTACAGTATATTGGCAATATATAATGAGCATATCAGATGGGTTATTTCATGGATATGATCAGTTTGGACAAGGCCAGATTTATTAAAGCAAAAAAAAAGGTGACTTGAAGTAAAAGTAAATATTAATTAAGTAAAAAATATATATGTTAATTAAACACTGTACAGATAGGACTCAGCTGGGACCAAGAATCACCAAGGGCAGGGAGTGAGCTGGTTTTCTGAAGAGGTAGGCGCACGTAAAATGGCTCCAAGTGTTGGTCAGAGATCTGGTGAGCAGTTCATAATGAGGAAGGAATTCAGGCAGGGGTCAGAGAGTGGCTTTAGAAGTGGCTGCCGGCCGGCCCTGTGAGATAATTCCCCAGAGCCAGGCACAGCAGAGAGGAGACGCTGTGGGGGCCTGTAGCCGGCTAAAAATACCCCAACAGCTTCTCCCTGTCACCCTGCCTGGGGGCCGCACAGGAAGGCCATGGCTTTCTGCCTTTCTCACCAGGAAGAAAAAGACAACACAAGGCCCCCCGAGCCCCAGAAGAAACAAAACTTAAATATGTTTTTTAGTCTTAAAGATTCCCACTAGGAGGAGTTGGCTGGCTCGTGGCAGTGCCGTGGGGTGGGGGAGATAGAGCCCCGGATAAATCAGGCATCCCGGGGTATGCGTCAGTTGGCCCAAGAGGCCGCTGAGATTAGCCTGGCCATGGGGGGACCGAGATGGGGGGGAAGTGGACTGCGGTCTGTGTCCCCGTCTGTTCACACATGTCCCATCTCTACTCCCGCGTACCCAGGACGAGGAGGAGGAGCCGGTGGGTGGCAGACCAATGCTGTGAGGGGTGTGAGGAAGAGAGCTGCGGTCCGTCACTCAGCTACCAGACCTAGAAAGGTAACAGCAGACCCCCCTCACCTGCCTGGCCAGGGGCATGGTCAGGCAGCCAGGTCACCACGGGGCTGGCCGCTCTGAGGGCCATCGGTCTCCACCTGCGGCCCTTGACCCAGGCTGCTGGGCTTCTGTAACTCCTTGTGTGTCCTCTACCAAATGCCGCTGGGCTTCAGTTTGTCCATCTCGAAAATGGGTCACCGTTGGCTCCAGGTCTTGAGGATTCCGTGAATCAGTTGGGCCTGATTGTTGTTTGGAGTTCATCTGCCTTAGCAGCCTGGTTCCGTTTGAACTCCGTGGGCGTGGCGGGGGGTCCTGGCCCTTGTGCATGGAGCCTTACGGCCACAGGTCAACAGGGCCAGACAGGGCTTGAGAAGAGAGGGTTTTCCAAGGTAGAACTGGCCAGACATGTGAGTCGTTGGAAATGTGGCCGTGGTCTCCTTTGTGGCAGTATTTGAAACTTCAAAGTGATTTCCCTGATAACGCTGGGCAGGAATGATTATCTGCATTTTTACACTGCAAGACCAAGGCACAGGGAAATGAGCGGTCCTGCCAGGGGTCACACAGTAAGCAATGCTCGCACCATGGAGGCTCAGCTCGATCCTGGCTGCTGTTACCCGTTTCTACACTTTGACTCTTACTACACTGCTCCGGTCTGGCCCACTCCCCCCATAGATGTCTGGCTGTTGAGCCCAAGCTTCCACCAGTGTTTATTGTGTGACCGTGCTGGGACCCATCCCTCTATCCCTCCGTACACCCGTCACCCAACCTCTCACATAGCCATCTTTCCATCCGTCCATCCTCCCACCAAACCACCCTCACATGGCTCCTCTATCCATCCATCCATCCATCCATCCATCCATCCATCCATCCACTCATCTGTTCACCCACCTCCCCTTCCAGCCATCCATTTAGTCATCAGCTCACACATCCAGCACTCACTGACTCTCATCCCAAGCCAGGCCTGCTCTAAGGGCTGGGTTTAGAAGATGTATCAGATCCAGCCTTGCCCTGAGATGCTGCAGTTTGCAATGGAGGCAGGCCCACCTCCATAAGTTCAGTGCTTAAGACTGACATCATGTCTGTGGCTACATGGGGAAGGGAGGAGGAGAGGCCATGTGCTGGTTCTGCAGCCAGGCATTCCGGGAAGTCTTCCCGGAGGAAGTGGCATCGTTCCTTTATTCATATCCCAAATGTTCACTAAGAAAGTCCCTGTGTAGGGAACTGCTTGATGTTTTGGAGACCCAGCAGGAAATAAAATGAACAAAACCTCCTTTCCTCATGGTGTTTACGTTCTCATGAAGAGGCATGGACAGTAAATACCTAAAATGTGACATATAATATGTCAGGCGATGCTGAGTTCTAAGAAGGGAAGTTAGCTGAATAAAGGAACAGAGTCTGCTGGAGGGGCAGGGTGAAGTGGACATCCTTGGACAAAGGGTGGTCACAAAAGGCCTCTGACAAGGCAGCATTTGAACAGAGACATAAATGGAAGGAGAGAGTGAGATGGGTGCTTGGCACGTTCAAGGAAGGAGCAGGGACGCCATGTGGCTGCAGCGAAGGGTGGGCTGGGAAATCAGAGAGATTCTGGGGGACCCACTCATGGAGGCAGGCAAGGGTGGAGCAGGGAGGTGGCCGGGACCCATGTAGAGCCAGTGGCAGCTGGGTCTAGGGCCAGCACGGGAAGGGGCGGCGGATCATGGGAGTCTGAATTACTCCAGAGACCTTGCAGACAGGCGTGCGTGTGGATTAGAGGTGCTGGAGGAGAGAAGACGGGGACAGTCAAGGAAGGCTCTCGTGTTTGAGACAGGAGCCACTGGTAGAACAGAGCCGGTCATTTACTCAGCCAGGAATGATGGTGGGGGAGGGCCAAAGGAAACTGAGGAGTGTGTCTTAGGCACATGAACTTGGAGATGCCTTCGAGATGCCCAAGTGGAAAGCTTGAGCTGGCAGCTGAGTATAGGAGTCTGGGAGGCAGAGAGGGCCTGACTGGAGATAGAAGTGTGGGAGCTGTTGTGTAGCGATGAGGTTGCAAGCCGTGAGGCTGATGAGGTCATGTCAGGAGCAAAGGGAGGAGGAGCCGATCAAAAGCCTGAGTCTGAGTCATGGGCATCCAGCCCTTGGAGGGAGAGAAGACAGGGTGGGGGCAGCAAAGGAGACAGAGAAGGTGCAGGAGAACGGAGAGAGCAGGCTCTCAGTCGACGAGGAGAATGTTGCTGGCAAAGCAGGGAAAGGACACTCCAGGAAGAGGGAACAGCATAGAAAAGGCTCAGAGACCTCAGTAAATGAGCCATATTTGGAGAGGGATGGAAGAGAGGGGGGAGAAACCAGAGCAGCTTCCCCCTCCACACCCAGCCACACAGGCGCAGGGCCCATGGGTGTCTGGGCTGAGCGTGAGCCCATGTCCAGGGGCCCTCTGTGTCACCTGGGCCGGCACTCTCTGGGCTCAGCCGAGTCTCTTGCCCTGATATCTTCGCACTTTCTGTTAAGAAGTTTCCACCTGTCCTGACCTCCCACCTCCTCTTTAAGGTTCTTGGGCTCAGGGGACCTCCCCCTTGCCTGGAGCACTTGTCTGAAAACACAGGGCTCAAGGCAGCAGCTCTGAGCTGCCTGCAGGGGGAAGGGCACCCAGCAGCTTCCCATTGAATCTCTAAGCACTGCTGGATCCTTTATCTTGAAAGAAACTGTAGAAACTTCCTGGACTATGAGTGTGTGTCAGAGCTGCCCGTTCATGCTCACCAGTTAGAGCAGAGTAGCTCCCTGCCTTTGGTGGGCAATTGTGTGCGAGTTTGGGGGGGGAGGCATCCTGCTTTGTGAGTCTCCGGGGCTTCGCACTCAGCACTCAGCTGTCAGCGGAGAGATGCCCACGGCTCTGTCAGGGAAGGCTGCAGAGTGGAGCCACTGCCGGGGGGCGGGGGGGCAGGGCAGGCGCGCTTTGGGGCACATAAGTGGGACGGGAGATAGGGTGAGCGTGCCGCCGGCTGGGAGGCTCCAGGGGCACGGTCCCGCACATCCGCCTAAGTGCACAGCCTTGTAGGACTGGGATGTGACCAAGGCTCGGGAGACTTCTCCCTGTTGAGATTAGGATGGAGCCAGGCAGGAACTTGGTAGCCCCCCAGTCCCTCTAGGAGATGCACCTCTGACCTTGCACTGGGGACTGGGGAGCCACGGGAAGCCGCGCTGATGATGCACGGCCCTGTGGCAGGAGGCTGTGGGTAATCTAATTAGCGTGCTGGGCGGATGGGACAAGTAATCCCATGCCTTTAGACTCACTTTTCTTTAAGCCTGTCCCCACCCAATCTCTCCCTAAATCCTTCCACTGCCCGGGTGATGTAGGGTGGGAGTGGACTTATCTCCATTGAACAGATGGGTAAAGCAGGGCCGGAGAGGAAGACGCTTGCGTGCTGTCACAGCTACAAAGTGACAGGGCAGAGCTCTGCACCGAGCCCACCTGAATGCCGAGTCCCGACTTGCGGGCACTCTCACGTAAGCCTCCTCGTCCAAGTCCTCATTTTGCAGATGAGGAAACAGAGGCCCAGAGAAGGGAAGATACTTGCCCGGGGCCACACAGCAAGCCATGGGCAGAACCTATACCAGAATCCGCTCTGGCCCCCTGCGCCCACCCAGCCCCCCCCCCCCCCGGCCAATGAGCAGGTGCAGGGACAAGGTCCTGGACAAGGTCCTGGCCCATGCCCACTTCCTCTTGGAGCGCCCACTGCCTTCTGTCCTCCAGCAGCCTTTGGCACTCGCTCTGGTTGAAGGCACCAAGTTCCTCATCAGAAGGCTCCATTGTGCCTATTGTTTAAATATAGATTACTAATGAAATGCCTTTTCATTGCCTTCCCAGTGAATAGTTTCCGTGTAAAGTTAATTTGCAGTGTTATGTAAATTCTGTTTAACTTCAATCAAGTTTCTAATTATGTTTTTACCGCAGTAATTCCCACTTGATTTGTCATCTCCTGTTAGGTATTTAATGTTCGGTGGGCGGGTGTGCGTTCCCTCTGCCTCTCGGTTTTCCAGGGCCCTCTCCCTCCCTGACCCAGGCTCCCTTTCTGTCTTTCTGCTTCTCGCTCCTGCCTTCTCTGTCCCTGCCCCTTGCTTCTGGGTTATTCCCCACATCACCTCCTTCCCTTTGCTTGCTCCTCCCTTCGCTTCTTCCCCTCCACTCTTTCTGGCTGTGTCTGCCCTCCTCCCTTCCTCCCCTCGGCCTCCCTCCAGCCTGCCCTCCTTCCTGCTGTCAGCTCTCCTGGCCCCCTTCTTTGTTTCTCCAACCATTCCTCTCTTGCTCTTTCTCTCTGTCTGTGTTTCTGCTGTCTCTCTCCACCCTCCCCCACCCCACCAGCTCTCTCTATCTTCCCTTGTGCCCTTCCTCACCCCCTCCCACACTGTCCTCCCCCTGGTCCCTGCACTCTGGGGACCCTCACAGAAGCTTCCTGGGACAGTGGGAGTGTGCATCCCTGGGGACCCCAGGCCTGGCCCCCTCAGAAACCTTGTCAAGGGCTTTGTAGAGGATGGCCCAGCCCAGTGCTCCGGGCCGGGCCCCGGGGACCTCGGGTTCTGGTAAGAACACAGACACTCCTAGCGGGCTCTCAGGGGGCAGATCCTGGCCCACCCCATATTAACTCCATGACCTTCAGGGTGCTGAGCCCTCGTCTGTCACATGGGGTGACAGCATCACCTACCTAGTGGAGTGGCTGTGAGGATTCAGTGATACAGCACAGGCCTAAGGACTTAGCCAGGCCTGGCCGGAAGTGGCTTCTATCTGAGAGCTCCCAGCCCCTCCCCTCGTTTCTTTGTCGCCTTCCTGAGGTGTCTGGGAGGTGGGTTTCTGTGCCGCTGGACTGATGGGGGTCAGGCCTGAGGCCAGGGCAGGGGGCTGGTGGCATTCCCCCCCAGCCGATCTCAGCCCTGCCTGTCAAGAGGTGTGACCGCCCCCTTCTCCCTGGGGGGCTGTGGGGACAAGCCTGCCATTCTAGGGTAGTGTCCGAGACACAGAGCCTCAACGTTGGAAAAGCCCTCAAGACCCTGGCCCACAGACATTTCCCAAACAGCTGACCAAAGGCCGAGCTGCTTCTGCCAATTCAGACTAGAGATCCCCTTCTCCCAGCCTTTCTCCTCCCTGGATGCCCTGAGGGCCGGCCATGGAGCCCTGCTGCAAAACCCCTGCTCTGGTACGAGGCCTTGACAGGTCTGCCGCTGACTCACTCGGAGACTCCTCCCAGAGCCTCGGCTCCCCTCCTGCCCCACGTCCAAACGCTGGGCTTTGGGATTCTCCCTGGCTGGGCGGCCACAGTTTCCCAGCAGGCAGCTGCCCTCTGGGTGGGGAGGGCGGAAGGAAAACACCCAACAGAGGCCAGCGGGCTGGGTGCAGGCTCCTCCCCCTCCTTCCCCCCTTCCTCCCCCCACTCCACTCTCTTCCCATCCAGCATGGCCCCGGCGCGTCCAGGAAGCAGAAAACAAGTGTTTGGAGAAGGCATTCTTCTGGGTGAAGAAAGGCAGGCCCAGTCACTTGTCCTTCAGAGACATGGGAACCTGAGCTGACCCAGTCCCTGCCCTGCTGGGCCACATGACCACCTGACCCACTGTGAGTGGTTGTGTGTGTGTGTGTGTGTCCGTCTCTGGTCCAGGAAACCTTAGCCAGTCACGTGGCCGCTTTCCCTGTTTGTCTAAGTAAGCAGTTCAGGCCGGCTGCAGCCAGGAGGCTGACAGGGAGCCAGGGGAGGGGGCCTCACTGGTGTGGGCGGTGGACATAAGGATCACTGGGGACAGAGGGGGCAGCCCTGGAATTCTTGGGCCTCTAGGTTTGGTGTGGGAAGGCCTAGCCTGGGGAATGGCCCTGCTTCTAATCTCCTGCCCTCCTTGGACCTCTCCTCCCTCCATCTGTGCAGAAAAAGTATTGGCCTTGCTGACTACAGGGAACCCTCCCGGCCCTGAAATGTCCTCTGACCAGGAAGAGCTCAAAAGGGCAGAGCCCCAGCCTCACAGAGGGGCAGGCGCATACGCACCCACCATCTGTCATATCCCCTGGAGTGTGCTGTGGAGCGCTGGCCCCTCAGCAGGAAAGCCCAAGTCAGGCCTTCCCATATGCATCCAGCAGGCCACTGATTAATTCAACAGACAGGTGGTGAGCACCTGCTGTGTGCCAGGACCTGGGCTGGGCAAGGAGTAGGGTCGTCAGAGCACAGATCTTCTGGAACTTCTTTGGAACCCCCACCCCCGTGACATATTTTCTTCCTGTTGGATGGGCAGGATCACCTTTTGTTGCAAAGACCCCTGGCTCCTGTCGTGAAGCAGCCATGTCCCATGGCACTGCCAGCACCCACAGGGCAAGGTTCAGAGATGGTGTCCAGTCTCTCACAGACTGAGCAGCTGGGGGGAGGGTCCCCTTCCTCCGGAGTGGTGGGAGCCAGAGCGGATGTAGGCAGAGTGCAGAGGTGCTGAACCCTGCGGACTTCGGGGCCTTCTCTGAGGCCCGCTGGGTGGAGAGCCCCAGGGGAAGTGGGCCTCCTCCAGGTTTACCCAGCCAGCTCTGCATGTCTTAGCTATAGAAGACACAGTCCCCCTGGGACCTAGAGGAGCAGGAGGGCTGTAGGGGGCCCGTGGGGGCCATGCCTCTGAAAGCCCACCTGGGTTCATGTGCCTGTTTGCCCCCTTCCTCCCTGCTCCTTCTCTTTCTTCTTCTTTTGACAAACATTTCCTGGCAGCCAAGTCTGTTCCAGGCCTGGGCTCAGTATAAAACCCACCCCCGGCCCTGGAGATGCTCCCTGCCAAGCCAGCATCAGGCAACGTCTCAGGGTGGACCAGGGATCCAGGCTAAGCAGAAGCCCGGGAGGGAGGCAGCCATAGGATGCCCCTCAGGGTGCGGCTGACCGCACAGGCTACCCTGGGCTCTGGGCAAGCTTAGGCATACTTTCCCCAAATGGGCTGACGGCTGAACCCACCAGGTGCCCAGGATGAGGGGCACAGAGAGCTGGCACCCAGGCTACACAGAGCATTGTCAGACCTTGCTTCTGTTGCAGTAGGATTTGGGGGTATTCAGCCTGGAAGAGTCCCACAGGCTCATAGCCCAAGGCTATCTGTTATAGCCAGGAAACTCCTATTCAAGAAAGGGATAGAGGTGGGGGGGCCAGTGGCTGAGCCGGTGACATGGGCCAACCATCCTGCCACCCACAATTGAATATGGATCCTGGACGGGCCAGAGTCCCAGAATGCCACATAGGGTAGTGTGTCCCCGGCCTTAGCTTGCATGCCCCCAAGGTCAGAAAACTCACTATTGCCCCGTGGCTGTCTTAGTAACTCTTCCTGGTAACTTGTCCCTTGCTACGCACCAGGCTGGAGTCTGGCTTCTGTCTTTCACCGTGCTCACCTCAGGCCCACAGACCTTAGGCCTTCAGACCCTGATAGAGTCCCTCCAGGCAAAGCATCAAGCTGGGCCCACAGACGACCCCATCAGGGCCTGTTTGATTAGAATAATATGGATAAGTCATCAGTGCCCTGCACTGGGCAGCCGGGGTGTGGCCAAAGTGAGCCCCTGCCCTCAGGATCAGACCCATCCCAGCATGGCCCCCAGGGAGGTTCTTAGGCTACCCACGGTGCACACGGGAGACCTGGCTCCCAGCTCTGTCCCTGTCCCTGGAGTGATCTCAGGCAGGGCCCAGCCCCAGTCAGTCCCAAACTACCTCCCGTCTGGAGGAGTCTTCTGGACATTCTGGCCTCTTTGCTTTCTGAGGTGCCTGTTTGCCCAGAAGCCTTGAGAGAGTCCTGGGGTGCTGGGGCTGCCCAAAGCCTATGCCCTAGGAAATCAGGAGGGGCAGGGTTGGGGGCTAAGGGCCTTTGTTCAAGCCTTTTCCCCCTCCCTGGGCCAGACCACCAACCTCGACATCCCCACTTAGGCACAGGTGAGTTTCCAGCTCCTGAGACACAGGGAATAGATTGGGTTCACCTGGAGGCCATGGGTGACCCCCCC